>NC_085843.1:133815544-133998044 GCF_035594765.1 Anolis carolinensis
CCAATATAAGAATGTATATATTTATTTATGTATGAATGTGTGTATGCATAAGAAAGAGAGAAAAGAAGTTTATACCTCATATAGTTAGTTATATTATAATACAGTCATTTTTTTCATGATTCATATGAATCTCATAAGAATAACTATTTAAGCAATAATACTGCAGAGGCATTGAAAAGTGCTGGCCTGGATTCTATTTATAGTAAGGTTTCTTTCTATCCCTTCAGGCAATGGAAAGGTAAATTACATTTACAATACCTGAAGGTCTCCTTGTACACTTCAAATACTGGAAATGAAGTTTAGCTTAAAAGAGACTGCCCATATGTTTTAAATGAGAACTTCCCCTTCCTTTAGCTGCTGATCAAAAATAGTAGTGAAGAGGAAAAACAAACAAACAAAAAGGTACCTTCAGGCCCCGGAAACCATAAACATCAAAGTAATCAGATTTTAGATGGACGAAGCTGGTAGTTAAATGGTTATCAAATTAATTAATTGTTTTACAATGTGTTAGACCATATACTTCCAAAGAATGAAATCCATTTAACTTTCAGAAGAAAGATAATATAATTACTGATATGCCAGTGTAATTGAATGCAGATTTCTTAGATTCATCATTTCAAGCACACAGTTCTGTTAAAGAAATACAGCCCAGTCCTCAAAAGCAAAACATCTTGTAGTGTATCTCAGTCTGTTAACAGGCCTCATATTAAGTCTTAAGTTTCAGAACTATAAAATAACTCATGGTACATCTATACTGTAGAGTGGATGTTGGTTTTTGTTTTGTTTTTTTACACCACTTTAATTGCCATGGCTCAGTGCTATGGAATTCTGGGATTTGTAATTTGGTGAGGCACCAGCACTCTTTGGATGAGAAGCCTACCACTCCCACAGGCCCATAGCCAGGATTTTGATTCGGGAGGGGCTGGGATTTTGGTTCGGGGGGGGGGGGGTGAGTCTGGATGAGAGCGCGTCTACCCTAGCAAACCTTTTGTATCGTTATCCCAGTACCCCCATGCATATGGAATATATTGAGCATGGTGAACAGATCATGATAGGAATAAAGGTATCAGTTTAAATAATAAATGTAAGGCCTTTTCGAAGACCACCCTGAGAATTTCGGGGGGGGGGGGTGTGAAGTCCCTCAAGCCCCCCCCCCCCCCCCAGCTACATGCCTGCACTCCCATGAGGTTAAAAACAATGTAAATCTGCAAATATCATATGGTTAAAGTGTTGACTTATTCTCCTTCTTTATGCTGCTGTCCCATGTTGTATTTAAAGTTGCCAAATATCAGGGCCTAGTTTCAAGTTTTAGGGTCTGTTTTTTTTCCTCTCTCTAGCCATCAGGGTGCTGCCTTGAAAATTGTATATTTCTTTCATTTGTTAGACTTCACTTTTTGTTTTGTGAATGCTACATAGCATGCAATTATGGTGGTGGTTAATGCTCCATGCTTAATGACTTCTTCCCCATGTGATATCACTTTGGTAGTGTTACCAGGGCTTGCCCTGTGTGGCATCACAAGGGGTCTTTTCCAGATCTGAGGTCATTCTCAGATATGAGCTAGCCCTGACCTTTCAACCCTAGTTGTGGTTATCAAAGTGGTGATGAGAGACATCATCAGACAGGGTTGCTGTATGTTTTCCAGGCTGTATGGCCATGTTCTAGAAGTATTCTCTCCTGACGTTTCACCCACATTTATGGCAGGCATCCTCAGAGGTTGTGAGGTATGGAGAAACTAAGCAAGGAAAGTATATATGTATCTGTGGAAAGTCCAGGGTGAGAGAAGAACTCTTTGTCAGTTGGAGGCCATTGTGAATGTTGGTAGTTAATCACCTTGATTAGCATTGAATAGCTTCATTTCCTGTCTTCTTCCTGCCTGGGGGCATCCTTTGTTTAGAGTTGTTAGCTGCCCCTGGTTCCCATGTCTGGAACTCTTCTGTTTTCAGAGTGTTGCTTCTTATTTACTGTTCTGATTTTTGAGTTTTTTAAGTACTGGTAGCCAGATTTTGTTCATTTTCATGGTTTCCTCCTTTCTGTTAAAGTTGTCCACATGCTTGTGAATTTCAATGGCTTCTCTGTGTAGTCTGACATTATAGTTGTTGGAGTGGTCAAGCATTTCTGTGTTCTCTAATAATATACTGTGTCCAGGTTGGTTCATCAAGTGCTCTGCTATGGCTGATTTCTCTGGTTGAATTAGTCTGCAGTGCCTTTCATGTTCTTTGACTCGTGTTTGGCCACTGCGGTTGGTGGTCCCTATGTAGACTTGTCCACAGCTGCATTGTCCTTCACTGAGCATAGCATTTGTTGGATTTTCTTTGTAGGTCTGTAGATAGTTTGTAGGTTGTGCTTCTTCATCAATTTGCCTATGCGGTCAGTGGTTCCCTTGATGTATGGTAAGAATACCTTTCCTCTGGGTGGATCTTTGTCTTTACTCTCCTGGCTTGCTCTTGCTCATCAAACAGGTTTAGGGCTCCGCTTCCTTGTGCTTCGGAAATGGAGCTCCACGGGAGTCCCACAGATAACATCACATAAACATATGGGCAGTTCTGATGGGACTCTCATGGGGCTCCATTTCTGAAGCATATGGAAACAAACATCTTCAGGAATTGGGTGTTACCCAACTGCAAAGGAAGAAAAGCAGGGGAAAGTGGGGATGGTCATCTATGTGGTAAAGACATGGGATGGCTGGCTATCCCACAAAACAGGGAAAGACAAGAGGAAGCAGGATAAGTCGGTTCCCTATGCTTTCCTCCTACTTGTGGGAGAACCTAGTGACTTTCCAAAAATAATTAAAACAATACTATTAAGTTACTTATGAAAAATGATAAAACAGAATTCCTTTTCGCAATATTAATTAGAGCCATAAATAACTTCTTCATGAGCCTTAGAACTACTATTGAGGCTTATTACTTTCAAAAATAGTTGTCCCAAGCACTGGATCTAACTCAGAAAAAGGTGATTTTGTAGGTTAAATCTGTGATCTCATTTTGCTTTTTTATTGTTTGTGTATCTTGCTATTTTGTAAATACTAGTTTTGAGTGTTTTATGCACTTAACTTTGTTTTGGGGAGATGTGAGTGTGCAGTCATTCATTGTTCAAAGATACGTGTCTTAAAACATTAATTCGTTTGTGGGGAAAGGCATTAGGTGATTAGGTTATGAAACACCACTTATTTTTTTCTGTTATCTATGCCTCCCTCCCATTTTGTGAAGTAATACTTTCATTTTCCACTACTAACCCAATCTTGGTATAAGGGATGGAATATCTGAAAGCATGATGCCTTAAGCATCTTGCTTCCAGTGGGAGTCATGCAGCTCTCAAAGGAGCAATGAGATTTACACGAAGCAAAAGTAATTCTCACTACACAATAATTGCACTCCTGTGCTTGCTGCACTGGAACATAAGTATTTATAGTAGGCCTTACTTTTCTGTTTGCTTCATGTTAATGTTGTCCATACTTGAAGAGTCTATTGCCAACATTCCTTACTGATTGATCTGATCACCCTCATTTTAGATGATATTGTTTGAATTGCTTGATTGACTTGTTAGACAGATCTCATTTTCATGTCATGGTCAATTAATTCGTGCTTTATAGTCCACAGTTTTATACTTTACACTTCTCTGATAATATTTCATATTTAAAAAACAACCAATACGATTACATTATTATGAGGATATGATTTTTATGTGAGAAATTGTCGCAAGAATTTATACTATCAAATGAAGAGCATGTCACTCAAATTGTATAGGAAATGAGTACATTGACTAATAAATTACCTGCAGATTGGTGGTGTGAGGAGTGACTAGGAATTATAATAATTACTTAGCTTTTTACAGGTTTCTAATTTATGACAGTATTATTTTCCCAATACTGATGAAGTGAAATGGAAGAGATATTGGCTTGAGTGAATTCCTAGCAGAGGTGATATTTAAATTGGAGATATCTAAGAGCCATTTCACATTGCAGAGTTGCATTGCTAGAATTCCACTTTAACTGTTATAGTTGCAGCTCATGATCCCCTGGGTTTATAGCTGATAAAGTACTAGATAATCTGGCAGATCTTTTTAAATATAGGTATTTGTGTGTATGAATGTGTGTGTGCCTTCAAATTGCTTGTCAATTTATGAAGACCCCCATGAATATCATAAGAGTTTTCTTAGGCAAGTACTACTCAGATGTGGTTTGGCCAGTTCCTTCTATCCCTCCCTCAACTGCAAATACTAGATGGAATTCTGCTAGATAAAAATATAGTATAAAAGGACCCATACCTTTAGGTTACTGAATATCTAGCTAAACTTGGGAATATTTGAGTTCCTGGGTTATGTTGGACTTGTAATAACTTTGATCAGTATAACCAATGCTGAGGACTGATGGTATCTGAGGAACACACTTCTAATCCCAGAGATAGACTATTCTACCATGTGAATTGTGCTTTCATACCTAATATAGCTCCTCTCAATATGAAGTGATAATCCCAGGTCTGCCTTTAAAAAATTGAAACATCCTTTGACTATTCAATTTCAACAGTACTTTTTGTCTTGGAATAATTATGCTTGCTACTCTGTATTGCTGTGTATGTGCTAAAGGCACATTGCCATAAAACATGGCACGAGTCCAATAATGCAGCAATATTTCAGCTGTATAAAGTTTGAGATTCAGGATGTAGAGGAGTAATATAGGTCAGTTTTCAAGGACTTAGATAAAAATGCTAATATTTATTTGTAAAATACTGTTAAGATGAAACACAAGACCTATATTAACTAAATAATACCACCCACTACAGCTTGCCTGGGTTGATTTCATGACATCTCACCAATGTGAAGATAAAAAATTGACAATATGTAATTCTTTATATGCACTAAAAGGCAAAAAGAGAGAACAGCAAGAAGGTAATGCTTTAGGGTAAAGGCAAAAGTTAGCAGGATGCAAGCAAGCAAGCGAGGAAGGAATGAAATGAGAGAATGCAAGTAAGATGAGAAGGAAGTAAGGAAAGCGAGACAGCACCAGGACAGCATGACCCACAGGAGAAAGATGTAGTGATGGTGGCAGCAGCAGTTGGGAGGTGTTCACTCCCTGGAATGGGATGTACTCCTGGAGCTTTTTCTGGCTTGTGCAAAACACGTTGTATCAGCTGTTTGTCTCAATCTGCCCCACTTGATGAACATGCATCACCAAGAAAATTCTTGCTTCCTTGTCATTTTGCCACATCATCTGGATTTCAAAAGGATCTGTATGGAGAGAAATAAATGTAACCATATCATCAGCTAACTATGTTGGGGTCTTCCAACGATTACTATGATTATACATATAGGAATATGCAAGATTGGCAATGTGGGGGAGCAGGCCTGTAGCCAGGATTTTGATTCAGAGGGAGCTGGGATTTTGGTTTGGGGGGCGGGGGCTGAGTTTAAGTGAGAGAGGATCTACTCTAGCAAATTTTTTGTATTGTTATCCCAATACCCCCATACATATGGGATATATTGAGCATGGTGATCAGATCATGATATGAATAAACATAACAGTTTAAATAATAAATGTAAGGCCTTCTCGCGGATCACCCTGAGAATTTCGGGGGGGGGGTGAAGCCCTTCAAGCCCCCCCCCCCCGGCCACATGCCTGTGAGGGAGGATATGCTTTTGATGACCACCATGGGTGGATGGATAACACCTTGAAGCTACAGGCAATGGGAATAGAGCCAGGGGTTATTTAACACCTGGTAGCTCTTTCAAGTTTTAGTGCAATTATTCACTCTTAAAATAGATTTCTAAACTCTGTACTAAAACTCTGAATTATGCTCTCCCAAAGAAATTATAGTCAGTATAAATGCCCCCTTCATGCTCTTCAGAAAGTACTTCCATCTGTCTGTCTGTCTGTCTGTCTGTGTGTCTGTCTATCTATCTATCTATCTATCTATCTATCTATCTATCTATCTATCTATCTATCTATCTACCATGTACCCATCCAGACATCCTACAAGGGCATGCTTATCAGAGATATGCATTGAGGGGACATGAAGGGAGACTCTTGAAATAATTTAGCATGCCACCAAAGATTAAGAACAGCCATTAGCACTCATTCTCCACTTCTCAGATAAACTTTTTTTCTATAGCTGCCCTGTTTCATTATTGCTAACTTAAAAATTACAGTAGTAACTTCTCTGTTTGTGATATTCCTACTGTTGAAATGTAAATATTCATTAATCTCAAGCTTGAATGGCACAAGTGATTTTAGCAAGCTTATTCCTGCTTTTTTAAAAAAAGCGCACATTGTTTTTTTCTTAAAGAAAGCAACATTTTTATGAAGAAAATTATCTATCAATCTATCATCATCCATCTATCCATCCTAAAAGGGCATGCTTTACAGAAATCTCTCTTATATGCTACATCTTGAAGGATCATGAAGAGAGACTCTTGAAATAATTTAGCATGCCTTTAAATAATAAGTCCTGAATCATAAAGATTTTCCACTTTCTAGGATTCTCCTCAGCAGGGTTTTTCAGCATTTAAAAACATATTGTCAGGCATTTTAAAAACATTTTTGAGTATTCTTTTCATCACTAAATCAAATGTATATACTTTGACATTGACTGAGTAGGCAAGGGAATAATTTATACTTTGACAATGATTGAGTAGGTAAGAAAATATTTTGTATTTGTAAACAGATTCACATATTTTGTTTCCAGCAGTCAAGGCATGAACACTATTCACAACCATGATGCAATGGCTAAAAATGGGATATGTGTTGCATATTCTTTATCCAAAATGTTTGGGATCAAAAGTGTTTTGGATTTTTTTTTGAGGGGGAGGGGTATTTTAGAATACGTGTATTTGCATCTATTTAAGATACCTTAGATCCAAGTATGAACACAATATTTATTTTTGCTCCATATACACATTATGTGCATGATATGAAGATAATTGAACTATCAGAAAGCAAAGGTGTCAGTACCTGCCACCCATGTGGATAGTTTCAGACTTTAGAGTATTAGGTTTTCAGGATTCCAGATAAGGAATGTTCAACCTGTATGTGAATTGTTAACATTTTGTTAGTTTTCTTGATTTTAGTAGTGCCCCACTACTCATGAATTAGACTGTAAATTCCCCTGCCTCCCTTTAGGCTATCTGAACCTGATTGAATTCTGGGAGACAGAACATGGATTCAAATCTAGAATCGAGGAATAACCCTTCATCATTCCATAGCATATGGTGCTCTTGATTTTATGGTGTCTGTGTGCCTTTAGGGGTCCCCATTTGGGTAGAAGCCAGGTGCAGGGTGGGAAGGCAGTTAGTCTAAACCTTTTTCCACCACCTCCAAATTGTTATTAACTGTTAAAGGAAAACTTACAGGTATAGTTGTTCTTTGTAAGACTTCACAAGATCTACAGGTTTGATGGTGGGAGAGAGAAACAAATTTGGATCAAGATCATAGAATCATAGAATCATAGAATAGTAGAGTTGGAAGAGACCTAATGGGCCATCCAATCCAACCCCCTGCCAAGAAGCAGGAAATCGCATTCAAAGCACCCCCGACAGATGACCAGCCAGCCTCTGCTTAAAAGCCGCCAAAGAAGGAGCCTCCACCACAGTCCAGGGCAGAGAGTTCCACTGCCGAACAGCCCTCACAGTGAGGAAGTTCTTCCTGATGTTCAGGTGGAATCTCCTTTCCTGTAGTATGAAGCCATTGTTCCACGTCCTAGTCTGCAGGGCAGCAGAAAACAAGCTTGCTCCCTCCTCCCTATGACTTCCCTTCACGTATTTGTACATGGCTATCATGTCTCCTCTCAGTCTTCTCTTCTACAGGCTAAACATGCCTAGTTCTTTAAGCCGCTCCTCATAGGGCTTGTTCTCCAGACCCTTGATCATTTTAGTTGCCTTCCTCTGGACACTTTCCAGCTTGTCAACATCTCCCTTCAATTGCGGTGCCCAGAATTGGACACAGTATTCCAGGTGTGGTCTGACCAAGGCAGAATAGAGAGGTAGCATGACTTCCCTGGATCTAGATGCTATACCCCTATTTATGCAGGCCAGAATCCCGTTGGCCTTTTTAGCAGCCACATCACATTGTAGGCTCATATTTAACTTGTTGTCCACGTGGTCTCCCAAGATCTTTTTCACATGTACTGCTGATTGTAATATGGCATAAAGCTATATTTTCCCCATCCTTGTCCCCAAACCACACTTCTCTTTTCTGTTTTATTTAGAAGAAATAAAAAAGGGTGGGAGAGAGAGATGAAAATTCATGGGGAAAAAGCTGATCATGTGAGATCTATATAAACATCTAGCTTGGTCCTGAAAGGAGTCCTGTATCTGCAGTGCAAAGCATACATGAGATAAGGAAGTGAAATGAAATCATGGCAAATATATGAATACAGTCATATTTCGATTTGTTTTTAATTGGTCCTTTGTTTTTTTCTGTTTGATTGTTGCTGTTTTTCAGGTACAGGTTTGAATTTCCCTTTGGGGAAAAATATCTCTGAATGCTGAGCTTTTTGTAGGTGTGACTAATTTTTTGTCATCACAAAATTTAGTATTAGAGTTGCAATGTGTTTTGCACAGTTTTCTGAATTTAAAATTGTGATTTGGACTTCAAAGTGAGAACTTGGAAGCACTGCATTTCTTATGTGAGTTCAGAGGGGAAGGCCTTATGCAATACTATTTTAGTAATGTCATGTAACTGCTGGTACTATTGCTGCCTTACTGCTGCTTAATCTAAAACATTTTGAGGATCATTGGCAGTGATTATTTTCCCCACCTTTTCTGTGTTTTTAAAACAAAATAGCTAAAAATCTTATACAATAATAACCAATTGCTAGTTCTTAAACTGACAAACCACAACTACCCACTTAGTGAGAAGATATTAAATGAAGGCGGCGGCAGGGGGGGGGAGAGAATATTGCTTTTAAAAACAGTGTACCAAACTCAGTATATTTGGAAATATGATTTGACTCTCTGGTTTTGGAAATGTGCTTTGTCATGTTTCCTATAACTTTGCTATAGAGGTAAGAAGGGGGCCTTGCTATATGCCTTGTTCAGCTCAAGTTTGACATAGTTCACACCATGGTGAAAGAATTCAGCATTGTATACAATTACTCCAGTGGTTGGTAATTCCATTGTTGTCCAATAAACTTGGCCAGTTGTCAGAGCAACCTGATGATTGATATGGGCCTCATTCAGAACACTGTAATTTGAAATAACTCAAAATGGTAAGCATAATGAACTAAATCCTGCCCATTCTTTTGAATTCTCTGCTGGGACTGTTGTGCTCTCTCTGGAATGTATCAAGGACCAGCCTTGCCCCTTACTCCCACAGCTACCAGATTTGCCACTGATGTGGCAGAAATAATCACTTTTCTAAAAATAGAAACAAGGTATACAGGAAGCACACACTCACCGACATTCTGTATTAGCTACTTATTTCTGCATATGTTCTCCTAGCTGGAATAGCCACATTAGATGTTAACAGGTAACAGCCACATTGAGAGAATGATATGTGTTCAACTGCTGATTGGGAAACAAGTGGAATTATATTTCTAGCCCCCGCCCAGTAGCAAGTGAATCTGTGATATGGAAATCTGACAGGGGATCTGATTCTGATTGTCAATGCCAACATATCACTCGCTCCCCAGCCCACATCTATATTGCCATATAATGCAGTTTGAAACAGTTTACCTGCATCATATGAGTCTGCAATGACCTTATAATGCACTTCAAAAGTGCATTGTATAGCAGTGTAGGTGGGACCACATACTCCTTGTTCTCCAGTCAATTGCTAGACAAAGCTCCTTTATCTTCATCTGTATCTGGCTAGTAAGGAACCTGTGAGGCATTTGCAATCATAGCCACAGTACCATACCTGTGACTACAAGAGCAGTTATGGATCTGTCACTAAGTTACAAAACTGGAACAGCAATATTGCCAACCAATATTTTAAAAGGAGTACAGCCTCCTTAAGAAGAGATGTTCAGTTCACCTTGCTTATGAGTTTTAAAAAATAATGTTTTTGTCACCATGACAGCATCAGTGGTGGGGGAGACTTTGGGCAAAGGTTGTGTAGGATGCTCAAACCATGTACTATCCTCCCCTCAAATATGTGCCTGTAGAGTTGAGTTATATACATTTATACTCTTAAGCAAATCTAACCATTTTGTTGGGCTGTGGAATTACTCCCTACATACAGAAAAGTAGATTTTTTTTTACTGTCTTGAAATTCAGTCTGTCTTTTATGGGATACATATAGAGAGGGGGGGAGGGAGTTTACTGTCCCCTTGGTGAGTATTTCAAATATTAATGGGATATATGGATATATGCAGGCACATCAAAAAGAAAACGTACCCATAGTAAGTGCGACTAAACAGTTTTCAGGCAGCATGAAACATTTGGAAATGCATCTGTCTTTGTTTTGGTTGTGTGGCTGTCAGCTGGATTCTATTTGGAATTTACTAAGCAGTGAAATATTACAAGCAAGGAGAAACAGGAATGTCAAGAATATAGTCAAAGGTCATGTAGAGAACATTTATCATTTCATACATCTAATCAATTTTGAATGAAAACATTCATTTCGCCTCTAAATGTTGTAAGTGGCATAAGCAGGATCAGTGCTTGGAGTCAGGCCAGAATGACATATTTAGAAGGAAATCAACCCAGAGTAAGGAAACTGTCAGCCAAGTAGTCATAAAATAGTGTATGGAGAGGAATTTTGTGTAGTGAAAAAGTGGTACCAAAATATACATGTCCAAATTTTGTCTGAGATGTCAATATCAACATATTCTAAATTTGCGGCACTACAGATAGATAGATGATAGATAGATAGATAGATAGATAGATAGATAGATAGATAGATAGATAGATAGATAATCAGGTGAGCAGACACCAGTATTGCTAGCAGAATTGTTAGCACAATTACATATCGCTTTTATGATCCACTCCCCTGAAAACACTATGTTTCAGAGAACCACTGCCCTCCAACTTCTTCTTCTGTTCTCTTGGCCAACCCCCTTTCCCCCCAGTCTTGTTTCACTACAATATTGCCTCCTTTGCTTCTGCTGGTTTACTGTGTTGGTGAGAAACCAAATGGCTTCCCTGGTCAGGAGTTCCAGAGTTGAAGGGCAGCCACCAAGAAGGCCTGCTCTCTTGTTCCCACCAGCTGAACTTGAGATGGAGGTAGGACTGAGAGAAGGGCCTCTCCTGAAGTTCACAGGGCCCAGGCAGGTTCATAGAAAGGGATGCAGCTGGCCAAATAGCCTGGACCTGAACATTGCAGTAACATTCAAGTGCAACTCCAATCTGCTTTAATTCAAGGAATGGAGGGATCATACCATTTTATTCTTCACATTAGATAGTCAGATATATTTGGCTTTTTCTGGCAGACATGCACAAGCATACCACTACTTATACATATCTGAGTTCTGGTTGGACGAGGGAGACCATGTTCATAATATTTCTTTTAGTAGTGCTGATATTGTTGTTTACTGATGGATGGTTCAAGAATTAACCACTTCTACTGATTACCATCATTAGTAAAATGTCATGGTTTATAATTCATCTTCATACTGACACCATCTAATTTTAGTTTGCCATTACCTGATGTACTATTCTTTCTCTTCCATTTTGTTTTACATTTTTAGCTGTTCTTTTCTTCTACTCTTCATGTCACTGTAAAGCCTTCCTGAAATACACTTAATAAATCATGATGGCTCATTTTGTTCTGAACTCTAATAGTCCTGAGATTTTTCATGGTGATGGAGACAGAAATTTTAGTCTCAAGTCTCAAGCCTATAAATACTTACCGCCTCTCTCTCTCTCCCTCTCTCTCTCCCCCCCTGTACTTATGCTGATAACTTAATACAAAACTGCCCCATGAAGTTACTTATTTCTTTTCTCTCTCTCTGAAGCACAGGAGACATGACAAGATCTAGCTTCTGTAATATTGGGGGGGAGGATGCAGCTAAAATTAGCATAAGAATGACATCAATGAGACTAGATATCATAAGCCTCTTTTCCAAATTTGTATGGGATACAAATGCATGCTTTAGTTAGGCACTGCAAATCATCCTCATTGCTACCTTATACTTTGCAGAGAAATATTTTGCAAATAGATTGCCATTTATGACTAAATGCTGTGAGCAGTCGGAACAAGAACAAATACTAAAGGCTCTTAAATCCAAACTTTAGAAAGGTCAAACTGCAATGCACATTTTATCCTACTATATGTAAAAGTCCTATTTCTATCTGGAATTTAGAAAATGAAAAAGAGGAAGAGAGGAAGGGTAGACGCATGTTACAAATGAACAGAAGCAACCTGTATACATCCCTAGTACATTTGAAATTTTTAGTGTAAGTATTTCAGATACTTTATCTCTGTTTTTAAAACAGACATTCAAAGAAATGAGGTGCTGGTCATAATTATTTCTAATTTTTAATTTTTTTATCATTTTGTATTTTTTCTTTTCTTTACCTTTTCCCTTAATTTAATGTAGTAATGATATGTTAAAGATTACACACGAAAGCTACATGACAAGCAGGTACAGCTTGGTCCTTTCCAGACCAAAAATAGCTGTACCTTCTGAAATCTACTTAGCAGTTTAAAGTGGAGGTGGTTGAAAATTTGGTTTGATTCCTTTTTAAAATAACAACTTGCTAACATTTGTATTAATATGGTAGGAAAAATGATGTTATTTTTAAAAAGATACATGGATCAAAGGAAACGTGGGAGATTTGTGCATCCCTGAAACATATGTAGGATCTTTTCAGATTGATATTGTACAAAAGTCTGCCAGAGTGGTGTGACTAAAAATCTTGGGATCAGGCTACTGTGCATTCCCCACTCTTCTGCACATGTTTGCTGAATATATGAGGAGGTTTCATTGGAGCACCTTCAGATTCACTAGGCTGCATGACAATAAATGGAAGATAATCAAAATATGAACCTAAGGGATGAAATTGTATGTAGAAACTAAATGCTAATTTGCCCTCCCACCTGAACAAATAGTACTAGACATATGTGCTAGTGTAATAAATAGACTCGTATATTGTTTAGTAATCTGCGGTGTTTCGGTAATATAGAAGCTTTCTTCAAGGAGGTCAAAGCTACCATAGAGAATGACTTCCTGGCTCTGAGCCCTGAATGGAAGTTCTCATGATTTGCCATCATCTGTTCCCTTATGAAGGGGATTTCAAGTTATTACCCTCTAGGTCAGTGTTTCTCAAACTATGCTCCTTCAGGTATTTTGGACTTTAGTTGCCAGAAATCCCAGCCAGCTTAGCAGCTGTTAGGAATTGTGGGAGTTGAAGTCCAAAACATCTGGAGGAGCACAGTTTGAAAAACTTGGCTCTAGGTGACACTTCTTAACATACTTTTGTGTGTGTGTGTGTGTGTTGGGGGGGGGGGGGGTCCTAATATAGGGAAAAGAACCATCCCACTTTTCCTCTAAATCCAGTTTCCAACGAAGGACCTGTGAGTAAGATTTCTTAACCTTGTAGTGCCTTATATATCCCATTGGTGAACGGAGTGCTCATACCCACAATTTGTGACAGAAAACATCAAATCACCTGCATTAGTTGAGAAACAAATCTAAACAAGGCAGGAGAGAAATCACTCTGTGATCCATGTAAATCTAGGGATAACAGCAACAACAACCTCACATTTTACAGAGCACTGAAAAGTGTCTGGTAAAATACAGTAGAATGGATCTGCTTGAAGGAAAAGAACCCTTAAATGTCAGTGTCATTAGAACATAATCCCCAACACCACTCACCAGCCATTAAACACAGAGGGAAAAGTCATTCCCAGATAAATGTTGGGGAGAGGGAAATTGGAGCTGCCATTTCTTGTTTGGTCTTCACAAATGGCGACATTTTAAAAATAGACTCACTAAAAACTGCTGTAAGACAACAAGCTTCCTTTTGTTTGGCCATTGGATGAGATGCACAGGTTTGCAAGGTTTTTGAGAAGTTTGTTTGATTTTTGCACATGTGAATTTAACTATTCTTCAAAAATGGGGAAAACCTTGTGTCATACTAAAGCAATGATTCTCAGCCTGTGGGTCTCCAGATGTTTTGGCCTTCAACTCCCAGAAATCCTAACAGCTGGTAAACTAGCTGGGATTTCTGGGAGTTGTAGGCCAAAAGACCTGGGGGCCTACAGGTTGATAAACACTATACTAAAGGTTATAGAATTAGCTGGGTTCTTTATGTTGTTCTTTGTTTCACTGATTAATGTATTTATGTTCTTGTTTTTCCTGTGTATATGCTTAGCTTACAAAAGAAGATACTGGGTTTTTTTGTTTTTGTTTTTTAAAAGAAGATACTGTTTTTTACAGAGTTGTATACAAATAATATTTTTATATATTGCAGAAAGAGTAACTGGGGACTCAGAAAGGGGATAGCCATCAATGGGCAGTTTGGTCTCACAATTGATCTGTTGAGAAAGTTGAAAATTCTTCTTTGCATTGTTTTTCTATCCTGCAAATGCTAGTTAGGACTGAAGAAAAGTGAGGTTACTTCAAATCCTTAACACCAGCAAATGATACCACTGAATGTTATGACTTCTCTGTGATGTTCTATATCTTAAAACAGCTTAGGAAAGGAAAATTCTACATAGCTGTTCCTTCTTCTCTGGTTAGTTGACACTCACTGTCACGGGCAGCCTGGACCTTGAAGCTAGAATTTGTCACACATATATACACATCTGTGCACCTGCCTTTTGCCTAGGAATAGGTGCAAATGCAGGCTTGAGGCTGCTGCATATGAATTTTTCATGCTTCAGCTGTCAATTGCAAGCCAGCCTTATGTTGCACATTTTGATTCTTGCAGATAATTGTCAGAACATGATATAAAGAATGGAAAAAGTATCAGTAAAGTCTTAAATATACATACACCTTTTTATTTTTAAATGGCTCAGTTCATATTAAAACCCTTTATAAAATTTATTTTTAATATCTCTTTCTCTTTGGTCTGGTATATTTTGTCACAGTGTTGCTTGCATCCAGTGCTAGTGCATACAGAAAACTAGATGGCTATAATATTATTGCTTTCAAACTTTCAAGGTTTTTTGTGCAGTATAAAGAAATTCCAAATCTACATTGAGCGCAATAAGCAATGAGCATATGCATTTCGACTGAACCTCAATCCGTTTTTGCTGGCCGGATACCGGTAGACACCCCCCCCCCCAATATCCATTTTTATGCACTTCCTCAAAACGGTTGCACAGCTGGATGGCTTTTTTTTAGACAACAGTTGAAAAATACGGATAGATCTGGCCCATTGGCAGCAATGGGGGGCTTACGGGCTCCCATTTCTATCATTTTAGACAATGGCATTGTTTGTCCTTATATCTTTCATTAAGACCTGGATTAAAAATTATCAGAGTTAAGATACCACTTTTTCTGTGATCCTTTCCTCTTAAGTATGTGGAGGACACTTGGGTTTAATGCTTCCTTAAAGCTGTTTCTGTTCTAGAGGAGGCATGTGTTGCAGGCGTGCACTCTCTCTCACTACACACAACTTTCCAAGGCATTTTGAGGAGGCTTCCCACTTCCCAGGGAAGGAAGAACGATGACCTGGAGCTATCCTACCCTGGACTTCATTTGAAAAGCCCTCTCTTTTCTCTTGATTTGCACTTCAGGCCCTGCCTGGAATGGTGCCTTTTCCCCTTTCATAGCTTTCTGCTTTGGGGTTAATGCTTTCTGAAAACAGTTTCTACTTTCTACTCTAGAGGGGAGAAAATTAGGTGATAGCAGTTTTCTGATAATGCTTTTCTTTTTGTTTCTTGGGATTAATATTATTATTAATAATAACTAGCTATGCCCGGCCACACGTTGCTGTGGCGAATTATGGTGGTATGGGAAATAAAGTATTGAGGAATTGGTGGTAGTTAAGGTAAAGGGTAAAGGTTTCCCCTGACATTAAGTGCAGTCGTGTCTGACTCTGGGGGTTGGTGCTCATCTCCATTTGTAAGCCGAAGAGCTGGCATTGTCCGTAGACTCCTCCATGGTCATGTGGGATGAGTGCATGGAGCGCTGTTACCTTTCCGCCGGAGCAGTACCTATTCATCTACTCTCATTTGCATGTTTTTGAACTTTAGGGTTGGCAGAAACTGGGGCTAACAGTGGGGGTTCTCTCCACTCCCCCAATTCAAACCTGCGACCTTTCGGTCCATAAGTTCAGCAGCTTAGCACTTTAACACGCTGTGCCATCAGGGGATATTATTTCGTAAAGGTTGTGAATATACAATATTTTTTATTTATTTTTGTCTGTGTTAGCTGGCCCTGATTGTTTCCTTTGTGGAATTTTCAACTTCCCTGCTTTCAGAGTGTTGCTCTTTATTTACTCTTTATTCTTTATTCTATCATGGTAATTATTTCATATTAAAGTAGAATCTCACTTATCCAACTTATCCAACATTCGCTTATCCAATGTTCTGGATTATACAACGCAGTCTGCCTTTTAGTAATCAATGTTTTTGTAGTCAGTGTTTTAAATTCATTGTGATATTTTGGTGGTAAATTTGTAAATACAGTAATTACTACATAGCATTACTGCACATGGAACTACTTTTTTGTGAAATTTGTTGTATAACATGATGTTTTGGTGCTTAATTGTATAATGATTACCTAATTTGATGTTTAAAAGGCTTTTCCTGAATCCCTTCTTATTATCCAACATATTCACTTATCCAACGTTCTGCTGGCCTGTTTATGTTGGATAAGTGAGATTCTACTGTATATTGATAATCTTATATTATCTGCTTAGAACTGGATTATATGAGGCCCCTTCTTCAGAGCTGGATAAAATGCACACTGAAGTGAATTATATGGCAGTGTGGAGTCAAGATAATCGAGTGCAACGCAGATAATCTAAGATTATAAATAGGTTATTTAGCTGTGTGGAAGGGCCTTGAGTCTTCACTGCCATATAATCCAGTGCAAATTAGATAATCTGTGGAAGAGGCCTAAGTGAGGCCTAACTCTGCCTGTCCCCTGTGTTGAGTGGGTTGCTAGGAGACCAAGTGGTCAGAGCTTAGCCTTCTAACTGGCAGCAATTGGATAAAAACAATTATTCTTCTCCCTCTAATTAGGAGTTTATTTTCTTTTCTTTTTGGTGTATCAACCTAGAGGCATAGATGATGGGTTGTGTTGTCAAATTTCAAGGTTGGAGGGCCTGTAGTTTTGTTGTCTTGTCAGTCGCCAGGATTCCATCACTCTTTTATATATATATATATATAATATTTTAGAAGTATTTTCTGAAAGAGAGGAGGGGAGGAGAAAAAGAAGTTAAAAAGAGTAAATCTCCAAGTCCCCAAACACTTGTGAACACGCAGACCACCTGCCTGTCTTAAACATTCCCAATTTCCAGTCATTCCCACTAAAAGAATCAAGAAGATTCAAGAGGGAGGCCAAGCCAAGCCAAAACAAGCACTGAATACAGGACACAACTGTGATTCTGAATAGGGGAGGAGTAGTCATATTCTGCTGACACGTGGTCCGTTATGGATGGGAAAAATGTAATGGCTGGACTCTTGCCGTTACAGCCATCCAGTAGAGTCAAAAAAGCCAGTTTGGCCAAAGTAAATTAGCTAAAACAGATTACTACACAAGCCTAATAAGCAACATTAAACTCCTTGGAATCACATTGAAGGGAGATGTTGACAAGCTGGAAAGCATCCAGAGCAGGGCGACAAAAATGATCAAGGGTCTGGAGAACAAGACCTATGAGGAGTGGCTTAAAGAGCTGGGCATGTTTAGCCTGCAGAAGAGAAGGCTGAGAGGAGACATGATAGCCATGTACAAATACGTGAAGGGAAGTCATAGGGAGGAGGGAGCAAGCTTGTTTTCTGCTGCCCTGCAGACTAGGACGCAGAACAATGGCTTCAAACTACAGGAAAGGAGATTCCACCTGAACATCAGGAAGAACTTCCTCACTGTGAGAGCTGTTCGACAGTGGAACTCTCTGCCCCGGAGTGTGGTGGAGGTCCTTCTTTGGAGGCTTTTAAGCAGAAGCTGGATGGCCATCTGTCGGGGGTGCTTTGAATGAGATTGTCCTGCTTCTTGCAGGGGGTTGGACTGGATGGCCTGTGAGGTCTCTTCCAACTCTATGATTTAGTGTTGACAAAGTTTCACAACTTATGATTAGTAAATTTCAGAAATGCTTAGTTCCCTAGATTTTATATATATCTTTATACACACACACACACACACACACACACACACACACTTATTTGTTTATTTAATTTATATACCACTCTTCTCCCCCAGGAACACACACACACACACTTTTAGTTGGTTATTTTGGTTTTCCTGAAGATTATTTATAATCTCAGATTTGAAAACCAAAGAATAAAAACTGTTATTCAAACATTTTCTTTCCTGGTCGTGAACCATTGGTTGATTTGATTCCATAACTTCCCTCTAGACATCTTTTCTGGAAACATCAGGATTTGACCTCTGGGCATCTCATTCTTCTGGGAAAAGAAAGTCCTTCTCATCTAGGGATAATTTTGTGTTATATTAAACCCCTTGCATGTGACTAAGAGTTATGTATATAAATTCAGTCAATTATTAACTGCAGTTTTAACCTGTTCATTTTTAACATCCAGTTCTGAAAGCAGAAAGGAGTTGTCCTACTTTGATATTCCAGATTGTTGAATCATCCCTTGCAGTCTGGAAGACCAAACCACTAATTTCACTTACCCAAGCTTATCCTTGTTATTTAATATATTTAAATGAAAATATTCCAAGAATGTCACAATTGCATCAGTTTCTCTAGCCACCAGACTTTACATATGTATCAATATAATTCTACTGTCCTATTTAATTATCTTCACTTTGTGTTCATAGGAGATGGTCTACTCATGCAAAATGCTAGATTCTTGTGTCATATGTTTCTGTGGTTTCCACAGTATGAGAAGAAATAAGTTAATTTTTGCAAACATCAGGATTTTTCATTCCTTCATATGATTGTGATGCAGACAAATGAAATTACTCTAAAACATCAAGAAGTGCCTATTGGATTGTATATGCCTAGCCTGAATCAACTATTTTCAAGCCCAGTTGATCTTCATGGCTAATAACTACCTTATTTATTTTTTAAAAAACATGGACCTTTCTCCATCCATGTTTTATTCGTCATTATTTGTTGTCGTGTTGTGCCCTTTCCTGAACTTGAATTATTCTGCTTTGCTGAATTAGACAAAAGAATTATCCTTGCCAATGAGGATAATCTTAAAATGGATGGGACTACAATGCTATTATTTAGTCAATGAATTCTGAGTATATACAGAGCAATTGAAGAGGTTAAATTGCACCCTGTTATGTTTTCTACATTTTGTGGAAAATATATCTTCTCTGAACTAGCATCTTTTCCATTCATTTAGCTAAAGACTTTCACACAGGAAGTGCAATGAGGCAGGCCAGTTAATCATAAAATGTTTATCCAATGTTACTGCTTTTCAAGTGTCCATACCACTATCATCAGTTTACATTTTAAATGTTAATTTTACATGTCATTTTTTTACATATTATAAAAAAGAATCCTGTATATAAATGTATAAAAGATTTTGTAGGGGAGGATAGATCTCACTTCAGGATTTATAGTTCATTTTTTATATCTAAGAATGATATAAATTCAGCCACTCTGATTGTCATTGCATAGTGAGAAAGGGGCAAATCCAGCTCTAGAACAGATATTGAAGGACTTCTGTATGGAACAATTAATTTTTGGTAGATTTGCTTATGGAAGTAGTCTCTTCATGCTACTTTGTCAATGGATTATGACTTCCAAATAGAATCTGGAGAATAACTAAATACAGGCTCAGATAAAAGTGAAAACTATTGTTTGTAGTAAGGCAGAAATAAGTAACCTAGAACATATAAAGATGGCAAGGAATTACATGGACCCAATTATGTTAATGAAGTGTCTAACTATTGGTAGGCATTAGTGTGATTAATCTTGTTTATGGTGAAATTCCAGGATACAGGACACTAACCTTTCTAGATCTAGCTTCAAAGCAGGAAAATATCCCAATATGTATTATTACATTTAGACTTTTAACCCAAATGTGTTCTTTCTTCAAATAATATTTTAGGAAAAATCCTGCATTGCAATTTGACAATGAAAGTCATCTTTAAACTTTCTAAAGAAATTTAAAAAGTGGGCAGAATCTTTTTAAAGTGCAATTAATAGAGGAGTGCAGAAACAAAATTTGCTTTCTTTTGATGTTTGTCTTTTCATCCTAGCATTTCTCTTCTGAATTCCTTATGATGACCTACTTTTATCTTGTTTGCACATGACTCAATCTTAATCTTCATTGTCGCTAGGCTAGCGTTGTTTTTCTAGGAGTCTGTCTTGCAGTTCAGAGGATGATCAGAAAGGAACTGATGTTAACCTTAGATAACATTAAATTGGAGCAACGCATAATTTAATTTGATTGTGGAGAAATAAGATGTTTCAAGATAAAAAATTTCTCAGCTTTGCATCAGCGGCTTTGAGTAACTAGGTCAATTTCTACTGAAGATGAAAAGACAGACAAGGGAAATAATGTGTGTGGTCCAATTTTTTTTGTCAACTTGTAGACTTGGTTAATCTCAGAAGGAAAATAGCATGGGTATTAAACATAGTAGTAAAACTAGTCACCTTTTTCAGTTTGGTGCTCAGAAATTTGATTGACCAATAACTTAGATATACACAAAATTTTCACAGTAAATACTTGAGTTGTAGTGCATAAACATTTGCATGGGCAAATTGTCTGGGTATCTCATATACTCATGTGCAGTGTTTCCTTAAAGACCAGAGGAAAAAATATAACCCAGTGTGCCAGTGAAGAATTGGTTTAACCATGTTGGCACAATGCCTTATCAAACACAGAAAGCTGACAAAAAATGCTGTCTTCCTGAAAATAGATTTGATTCTCAAACATTCTTTTCACAGTTAAGTTTTATTTATTTATTTCATTCTAAGTTAATATTTTTCTTTTATTAATGGGATTCTTGTGGTAGTTAAATGAAAAAAAATTATCTGCTAGTCCTTAAGTTCAATAGTTTTGTTTTTCTTTCATCAAAAGCCTTCCATCAACCTTTTAGTGAAGTATAATATTTAAGAGAGAAAGAGCCTTTTCTTATTAACCATTAACAGTGTTTATGTTATCATGAAGTATGTGTGTGTACACATACAGTAAAATTCTGCACATTATTGGGGTTGTATGAACTGTGTATCTCCAAATGCACTTCATTTCCCAATCAAGTCCCTACCAGTAAAAGCTTAACTGCCCGGGATGAATGTACTGAGGGCACATTTCATTCACATCAGAAGATTCTTCTAAATTCCATTATTTAATTTGTTTCTTTGTCAGAGAATAAGTTACATATTTCTGAGCACTTCCAAGCTGTTTAAAACACCAGAGTGGTCTACATTTTGTTCTTTCCAATTTTATTTTGAAAATCCATACATATTTAGTTTATCTCAGAATACTTTATGTCTGTTCCTGGTACAGTTAGATGTTATGTCAGCTCCCCAGATGGATTTATTTTAACCCCGTTTAAGAACGGAAAGTTCAGGAGTGAAACAGAGTTTGCAATCAATCTGGATGTGCTCTCTATTACACACAAAAAGGTGTTGCTAAACTTTTTATGTGATTTTGCCAGGTTACATGGGAAGGGTCCTCTAACCCACTGCTTCTTAAACTATGAGTCCTGACCCCATATGGGCTTTCCTCATTGGGGTCCTGAAAAAAATGAATGTTTTATGCATTGCTCATAGTGGATTCTACAGAAGATGCTTCAGCTGTACTTCATAAAAAGCAAGAACAACCTATCTGGAAAGCCTTGCAAATGCTAATTTGTTAACAGTAAATGTTTTATTTTTATATCTATTTTTATACCTATGTACTTGAAGGTAACATAAAGATTTCTTGTACTAAAAGGGGTTGTGAGTGAAAAACTTTAGGAAGTTCAGCTTTAACCCATGACTCAAGTTCTGTATGACTAGTTGATTTTGTCCATTCATCTTCACTATTCCTTTCTGGGTTCCATTTCTTTAGTTATTCTAAAATAAGGATGCGGATTCTCATTTGTCTTGTTGTTGTACTTGTAAACTGACCAAAAACTGTTCTCTGCCAGCATGATAATGAAATTTCAAACAATTGTGAGAATGATTTTGTGGGTTACATTGCACAAATCATTTGCTTCTGTGGCAGCTGATGCCGTTTTGCATGGTTGGGCAGTGTGCATCTTACTGTTCCGGCAGTCAGTCATTGCGTGCTTACTGTATGTCAGAAAATGTCTTTGTCTTATTGTCATGTTGGAGGAAATCTCACAGGAGTTGGTGAAGTCTTGACAGGCTGTCCCAGCATGTAGAGACAGCCTTTTGGTCAGGAATAAGTAATCTTATGAGAATTCTTCACATCCCTACTTCCTATTTTCATGTATGGCAAAAATGTGCAATGACTAAAAGATTCAATTCAGATTCTTCATATATATATATATATATATATATATATATATATATATATATATATATGAAAAATAAGTAAACAATTATAATATATGCTTCATATTTATAGACATATAGGAAACATAAATTCACCATTCTTATGACTATACATCCCCCTCTCTTTTATTTTCTATCATCCCTGTGCTCCCCTTCTGCAGAGCCATTTCTTCTTGATTTGGTGAGGTTTTAGATTCAACTCAGATTCTGATTAATCACTTTGGAAAATGTGCCTCTTAAATTTGGAATAATTCCAAGGTAGTCCTTTTCAACCGAAGTCCTGAACTCAAGCTGAGAAGCAAAAATTGAAATGCCTATGTCATCATTAGCACAGGATTCACATTAGTGGTTGCAACTATTTTTGTAATGAAATTGGCCAGCATCGTATTTACTTTGGAAGGACTTTAGCTTACAAATAAGTGTGCTAGGTGAGTGAGAAATTGTGCTCTATAACCTTGAAGATGGGGGAGGGTGTCTTTAGAAAAATAATTTATTGACAGAATTCAATTAGATTTTAAAGGTTTTCTATTCTTTATACAACAAAAGTACTACATTCCAAATAATTTGGTGTAGGCACCATATTAAATAACAAACATGGAAAGTTTCAGAAGTGTTACTGTAATGTATGTGGAAATGTTAAATGTTTGTTATTAAAGATATTCCATTTTGCTTCCTTACCCCTTAGTCCTGTATGAAATGGGTTAGATCATATCCTTTAAGTTCCAGGACAGGTCTAAAATGAATGAATGCAGCACAGGTTTCACATTTTGTCCAAATAGATGGTGGTGGTGGTAATGATGGTGATTATAAAATTCTCTAGGCATTTTATATTGAATTGGGATTAAACTATTGACTTCATTAAAATGATTTAGAATAACACTAAACAAAAAAAAATGTCTACAAGATGATAAAAACCCATTAAAATAGTTCAGTCTTAAAGCAACAGAATACCCTCAGACCAATCTTTAGAAACATTCCATTTTTAAAGTCTTCTGGAATAAAAAGGCCTTTGACTGGTGTCAAAAGGTAAGCAAAGAGGGGACCATCTGTCCCCCCTTGAAAGGGAGTTCCAGAACCAAGGGGGCAGCCACCGAGAAGGTCGTCTCCCAACTTTATGCAACAGAACTGAGAAAAGGGCCTTTCCTGATACTATCTAAGTCCAGGCAGGCTCAGACAGAGGGATAATGTCAGTTCACAGCCCAAACCTGACCCATATATGGCTTTAGAAGTCATGATCAGCACTTTTAATTGTATGAATTATACAGCTAGTTCAGTGCACAAAATGTGTTGTGAAATAAAAATGATAGATAGATAGATAGATAGATAGATAGATAGATTTTTGCTTTGTTTAAATCTGAAATAGCACTATCACTTCTGTTTACTTATTTTCATTCACTGAAATGTTTTTACTACTATAGAGGTACTTTTTCATTAGTTTTATTAATTGGTATAACTGTATAAAACATGCCTTCTGACTTATGTTATCTCTATAAAACATTTGAAGTATGTATATATATATATATATACACACACACACATACACACACACACACACACATATACATACACACACACACACACACACACTTTGTCACATTCTGTTTGCACTATAATAGCATTGCAACTGTCAATTCTTTTGAAGGCCAGTTGGAATATGTGCTCTTTTTCATTGACTCAGACAAAGTGTCTTTTTTAAAAAGAAGGTACTAAGAACTTGCTCTTTCACTCCCTTTCACTTTTCCTGGCAAAATGGTTGGTGCACTGACTCATGCAGTCTAAAAGGTTGTATATTTCAGGGGTCAGTGGAGTGAAATGATCTTTTGCACATGCCTACTTTGCACTCCCTCTAAAATGCTGAAGAACTTGAGAAATAAGGCTATTAAATAATAATTTGTCACAATCACAAGATATAGCTAAACCAGAAAAAAAAGGAAAAGGGAAAAAGAACAGGACAACCAAAATGACTTAGATCTGCAAAAAAAAAGGACAAGGTTTAAATTTATGGTTGAAAGTTTAAGAAGGTGGAAATGGAGCATAACTTAAAGACAGTATGAGAAGAAAACACATACTTGAATTCTATAGTTAATCATATGGTTAAAGTTTGTTTACTTAATTTGTGCTTGGTGGAGAAAAGAGAAATGTTTAGGACAAAGGTAGGCAAAGTTTAGCCCCAGAGAAACATACAGCCTTTCTCAGTCATCTCTTCCCACATAAAAGCTTTCAGGAAGTTTTTTTTTCTGACCAGGGGGAGGAAAATATTTGAATTGCCACATGGGGAAGTACCCTTTCAATAAATTGCCCAATGTTTAAAATCAGGAGACCTATGGTTACATCTATGTAAGGTATTTATAATGATCCATTGTTCCCTTCAAAGGTCCAGAGCAGAAAAATGACCCTCAAATCCATCATGTGTTCACTTATAGTCTATATAATTGCACTATATTTGGAGTTCTGTATTTTTCTCTATTTAGGCATTTATAACCAATAGTGATAATCTGGTTCATGGGGTAGAAGTGGCAAGTTCATTAGAGGCAGGAGTGACCATGTTTAAGAGGAAAAAAAGGGGAGCCCCGGTGGCAAAGTGCATGTTTAAGAGCAGAAGTCCCCAAACAAAGGCCCGTGGCCTGGATGCTGCCCTCCATGATAATTCACCCAGCCCCTGCCCTACACTTTAGACTTAGGGTCACGCAGTGTCTGAAAAGACTTGAAGGCACACAACAACAGTAATCCTAATTAACTTGACTATCTGATCAGCCAAAAGCAGGCTCACACTTCCCATTGAAATACTGGTAAGCTTATGTTGGTTAAAATTCTTCATTTGAGATATTGTATTGTTTGCATAGGAAATCATTCATGTTTTTTTTTCAAACTATAGTTTGGCCTGGCCTCTCAACAGCCTGAAGGACCATGAACCAGCCCTCTGCTTTAAAGGTTTGAGGACCCCTGTTCTAGAGTTTGTTAAACAGCAGAAAGTGGAAGTCAAGCATAATCAGGCATCACTCTGAAATTTAATCCCATAGTCAATAATACTAAGGACCTTTTCACATGGCTCCTGGGGCCGTGCCATTTCTCATGCAGTAGTCAGCACCCCACGCACCCTCCCTCCTTCACCCATCATATGGTAGGGATGGGACAAGGTGCATTGCCCATCTGTCCTTTCCCCATCATATGGGGAAATGGAGAGGAAAGTGCAGGTAGTTCCAAAGGAGCTACCAAAAAAACACTTGTGGCGCTTCCCCTCCACTTTGGGAGGAATATGGGTGGGACCAAGCCAGCATTGTCTGATGATGCTCAGCAGGCCCTGTTGACAACTGGAAGAACAGGACAAAAAATTCCTGTGTGAAGAGGTTCTTTAAGAGAAAAGAGAACATGATGGATGGGAATTTATGAAAAGCAAGATATTGGGTGCACAGCTTCAAATGGTTCCAAGGAGGAGGAAAAACAGAAGGTGTCTAAAGAAACCTGAATGGATGTCTAAAAAACTTTCAAATAAGCTAAGCTTTCAAAAGGGACATATACAAGAAATGGAAAAGGGGAAAAATCACCATAGAGGATTTGAATAGCCAGCATGTATTAGAAACAGGGTTGTTGTATGTCTTTCGGGCTGTGTGGCCATGTTCCAGAAGCATTCTCTCCTGACGTTTTGCCCACATCTATGGCAGGCATCCTCAGAGGTTGTGAGGTATGGATATCCATACCTCACAACCTCTGAGGATGCCTGCCATAGATGTGGGCGAAATGTCAGGAGAGAATGCTTCTGGAACATGGCCACACAGCCCGAAAGACATACAACAACCCTGTGATTCTGGCCATGAAAGCCTTCGACAACACATGTATTAGAAAGTTCAAAAGTCCAAGCCAAAGCACAAAATGAGCTCAGGCTTGCTAAAGAAGGTAAAACCATAGAAAGGTTTTTTTTTTTGGGGGGGGGGTTGGTAATGCCCATAGCAAAAGGAAGGACAAGGAAATGGAAGAGCCACTGTATACATGTGATGGCAAAATGCTAACAGAAAGAGAGAAAAAAACAGATCTACTCAACACCTTTGCATCAGTCTTCTCCCAAAAAGTTAACAGTGAACAGAGAATGCAGTAGGAGAAATGCAGTAGCAGTACAGAATAGGTAAAGAAGGCAGTACAGGAATATCTAGCTAAACTAATTGAATTAAAGTCTCTAGGTCCAGTTGAACTACATTCAAGAGTATTAAAAGAACTGGCAGATGAAATTTCAGAGCCACTGACAATAATCTTTTGAGAATTTCTGAAGAATTTTCAGCAGACTGGAATAATGCAAATGTAATAAGCCAAACGTTGGCCAAAGATGTCCCCATCTTCCAAAGAAGGGGGGGGGGCAAATAATTACTGCCCACTCAGCCTGACATCAATACCAGGAAAGATTCTGGAGCAATTTATTTAAAAAGACAATTTGTAAGCACTTAGAAAGGAATGCTAAACACAGAAAAAGTCAACATGGGTTTCTCCAAAACAAGTCATACCAGATGAACATTATCTCTTTTTTTCCTTTTTCCTTTTGGATAGAGTTGCAAGCTTAGTAAATGAAGGGAGTGTTTGTAATAATAATATAATAATAATTTTATTTTTATACCCCGCCCCATCTCCCCGAAGGGACTCGGAGCGGCTTACATGGGGCAAGCCCAGGTCACAAGCAATATAAAAACATAACAATGAAACAATCAATCATCAATAATAACAAGTCATGAAACAAATGAGGTCAACATACAATAAATATACTATGATAAATAGATACAAGCAGTCCCTGAGTTAAAAACATTTGACTCACAAACTACTCCTAGATAAGAATGGGGGTGAGACAATAAAAGAAATCTATCCCTCAGAAAGGACATTCACTTCTGAAAGAGTTATCATGGGGAAAGGTGTCTTCACTGAAGCTTCCTCACCAATCCTTGTTTTCACAAGAAACCAAATTGGTCAAAATCCAATTATCACAGGGATAGAAAGAGAAGTAAAAATTTCTGAATAGGGGCACAGACAGAAAAACAAACTCTGCAGAGGTGTGTGTGTGTGTGTGTGTGTGTATGGCTGGAGTTAAACTTTAAAAATGTCCCTATTCCGACTTACAAACAAATTCAACATAAGAACAAACCTACAGAACCTATCTTGTTCGTAACTTGGGGACTGCCTGTATAGCATATCTTATATGCTTCTAGATATAGCAGAATTTCAGTAAGGCCTTTGACAAGGTCCCCCATTACATTATCATAAAGAAACTTATTAAATTTGGGCTAGACAATACTACCGTTAGCTGGATTCGAAATTGGTCAACTGGCCAAACCCAAAGTGTGCTTACCAATGGCTCCTCTTCATCTAAAGAGATGTGACTGGAGAGGTGCCACAGGATTCTCTCCTGCGCCCACTGCTATTCAACATGTTTATCAATGACTTGGGTGATGGAATCAAATTTGCAGATGGCACCAGATTGGGAGGAATAGCTAATACCTCAGAATTCAAAATGACTTTAACAGATTAGAGAGCAGGGCCAAAATGAATTTCAACATGAAGACACCTAGCACATGTGAAAGGGATCCAGAATTTAACTAGACCATAACCTGAATGAGAGTCCAACAGTGTGATGTAGCAGTTAAAAAGTCAATGCAATTTACAGCTACATCAATAGGACTATAGTGTCTAGATCAAGGACAGTCATAGTCCCACTCTGTTCTGCTTTGTCCAATCTCATCTGAGGACTATGTCCAGTTCTGGGCACTGAAATTCAAGATATTGACAACCCAGAATGTGTTCAGAGAAATTTCTGAAATGATTGAAGATTTGGAAAGCAAGTCCTATGAGGAATGGCTGAGGCAGCTGGGTATGTTTAGCTTGGCGAAAAGAAGGCTGAGAGAAGAAATGATAGCTATATTTAAATATTTGAAAGAATGTCACATTGTGGAGGAGAAAGGCTTGTTTTCTTCTGCTCTGGAGTCTAAGACACGAAGCAATGAATTCAAACTGCAGGAAAAATGATTCCCCCTAAAGATTAGAAAGAACTTCCTAGAGATTAGAGCTATTTGACAGAGGAATATGCTGCCTTGGAATGTGGTGGAGTCTCTTTCTTCTGGAGGTTTTTAAAGGGAGCCTGGATGGCCATTTATCAGGAGTGCCTTTATTGTGTATTCCTGCATGGCCAGGTTTTAAACTGAATGGGTCTTGGGGTCACTTCCAACTCTATGATTATGTGATTCTATATGAGATGCTAACTCGGTGACTCATTCTTTACTGTTAAGTGGTTTTTTTTTTTATGATGGAGTAGGGGGATCTGCTTTGTAACAAAGAAGATGATGCTCAAATGATAGCACTTAATTCACTCCTCTCAGCCACTTTCACCAGTAAACTAAACTTGGGGCTGAGCACTACTGATAGAAAACAAGGCAGATAGATAAAATTACCTCACACTTCCCCTTTCCTGCAAAACCCATTATTTTGAGTTTGTTTTGTTGCAGAGAAGGAGATTCAGGTTAATGATTCATGAGGTCATTGGATCCATATTTGGGAGGTGAGGATTGCTATGTTAGCAATATCTCATTCTCTGAAATTTCAGTGTTAGGATCTGAGATCTTGAGGATGGGGTGGAGGTAGAATTTATCCTTAAATGTCAGAAAGGTAAGCGGACAAGGATTGATAGGTACAGCATGGAGGCTTTTGGATCCACTGATTCTGGAAATGGGCATGAAGATAATCTGGATAAAAGGCCAGAATGCAGTTAAAACCCAGCTAACTAGATATTATGGCAACCTAGGCCTCAAAAAGACATAGTGGGAAGACAATAAAAGCAACCCAGCTTTCCCAATAGGGCTGCATTACATGTGGCACACATAAACCATATTCTTTTCTCCCTCTTTGGGCTCTGCAATACTGCTACTGGAGGTTATGTAATAAAAATCTTTTGAGTAGCAGCACAGTTACTCTTCTAACTTCTGGCCACAAATGGCAGGATGGATCAAAGTGTCTTCATCCATAGTCTCTCTCCTCCCCTCCCTACACTCTTGTCTCTTTGACCCATCAATGTGGTGCAAACACATACGCACACATTCTTTTACTAACCAGTAATGAGCTGAGCTGGATGGAAGCTTTGAAAAGTTATCGAGATTTTTAGGAATACAGCAACTACTTGAGAAAGCAGTTGGTACCCTGAGATCTGACAACCCTGAAATGAACTTGTGTACATAGGGCATCCATAGTATTTGAACATTTTTTAATAGAGACTAGCCAAGACAATTTAAAGAGATAGAACAACAAATCATGTCCCACATTCACCAAAGTTCAATGGCATAGTAACAGAGGCCATCCAGGTTGTTCTGGCTTGTGAGGCAAAATCTACAAATACCTCTTCTCATATCCGTTAGCTAGAATACAACAATAAAATAATTGCTGTATTTACTCGAGTATAACGCACCATCAATTGTAATGAACACATCAGTTTTGAAGGAGGATAATGCAAAAAAAAGACATGTTGAATGTAATGTGCAGCTCTTCTTTGCCTGTTGGCTGTTCTGCTGCTTGTGTCAGACAAACCTGATGGCTGGGTGGTAGCTTCCCAACTAAGCCCTCATTCATGAAGTCTTCAAGTTCCCCCCTTAGTTTTGAAGGACTTGTGAATGAGGCCAGTTGGTGTCCCCATCTATCATGCTTGGCTGGTGAGTTTGCTAACTTTGGCCTGACGGAGGGGCGCAGGTGAGTTTATGTGTGTGATTCTGACATGCCATAGAACCTAATGCGCACCTCACTTCTGGCTATGTAATTTAGCCAAAAAGGGTGAGCATTCTATTTCAGTAAACATGGTAATTAAATATTGCAATGTTTTTTCATGACAACTAGATTACTATAGAATCCTGATATTTGTAGTTTTATGAAGTACTTTGAAGAGCTAGGGAACTGGTCTCTGGTGTAATTAAAGAGGGTGCTATTCAGCTACCTAGCAGTGTTAAAGCATCTCAAAATTAAAGTAGTATCAGACAGCTAATAATTATTGTATACAGAACCAATTCCCCAAATATTCTGTCAGAGGAGGCTTTCTCATCTGTCTAGTCATAAGGCTGGCCTGACTTCAAATATCAATCACATTAATTTCATTAACACAGGAGTCCTCCCCTCTTCCTCCTCCCCAATGGCTGGGAAGCACTTGAATGGAAAGGACTGATATGTCATATATGTCTTTATTGTTCCTATATTTGCTTGTTTACTGCAACAGGACAGCAAATGGCCATCACAATATGTGGTTAGTAAAGTGCATTTGTTCCCATGATTGAAAAAAATGACACAAAAATGTCTGTATGTTTTTATGAGAGCCCAATTTTTCAAAGACACTGAATCAAACTTTCAGTGCAGCCTGCTGGCACTTCTGAAACCAATCCTTTTTATTCCACAACTCTGAAAGATTTTGGTTCTGTAAAAATAAGCTTGAACATACATAAGCAAGCATTTTGTGTCAAATCCGCCCTCCATTTTTATGGCCATCCCTGATACTGGTTGTATGAATTAAATAACTAAAGTCAACATTTTATTACCAAGGCAGGTGAAACTACTTTAACTGATGACATGTTATCTTTCAAAGATCACTGTTAATATTTCAGTCAACTCTGCCACTGTGAAAGTCAAAGTGAGAGTTCATAAATCAACGATGGGGTGGCAATCGAATACCACTTAAATAGCACTTTCTTGCTCCAGCAATCACTTATACATATCCTTATTCATCCTTATACATATGAAGAATACTCCTATCAGGTATCTCATTCAATTCAGCAGAAATGGTATTTTCCCCATAAATTAATGTATGTACCTCATTGAAGAGAATGAATCCAGGAGTTGGAAACTTCTGTGAAAGCACATGGAGATTTTGATGAAGTCTTCCAGGGGAGTGGTACAAAATATTCATGATACAATTGATGGCATACATTAAAAAAACCAGATTATCTATTATAACTTGGTTTGTTCTCACTTTTCATAGCAGTACCTTAGTTTGGGAAGAAAACAACTTAGGGAAACTTAGGGAAATAATAAACTGAGGACGTGGATATCTTTATTGTATCATGGAATGTGGGGACATTTTCAAGAGATTCAGATCTGTTTACCTCTGAGGGCTTTCAGGCTAACTAGACTACCATATCCCCATTCCCTTGTACAAGAGGATGGGACTGCAATCCTGTAATCCATACGTATGAGGTCTGTTATAATAAGATGTTAAGGATGTATGTCGGTACTAGTGATGTAACATTTGCCTTGTCTCATCATTTTTCATAAGAATAAGCTAATGTATTTTTCCCTCCTTACCTGCAGAATGACTAGATATTTTCTGTTGATCCTGAAAACAGGTATGTAAAGAATATTCCAACAAGAAAGGATATCTACACACTTCTTTTCTCCTCAATTATGCAACAGCAATACAATTTTTGTTGGTCTTGAGCAGGGGTCCTCAAACTTTTAAAGCAGAGGGCCGGTCCACAATCCTTCAGACTGTGGAGGGGCCGAATTATCATTCGGAAAAAACCCCCGAATAAATTCCTATGCACACTGCACATGTCTTATTTGTAGTGCAAAACAACAACAACAATGAAAGAACAATACAATATTTAAAAATGAAAACAATTGTAACCAACATAAACCTATCAGGATTTCAATGGGAAGTGTGGGCCTGCTTCTGGCCAATGAGATAGTCAAGTTAAGTAGGATTGTTGTTGTTGTTTTGTGCCTTCAAGTCATTTCAGACTTTGGGCGAGCCTAAGTCTAAAATTATTTATTTATTCATTTACTTCATTTATTACATTTATATCCCGCCCTTCTCACCCCGAAGGGGACTCAGACCAGCTGTATGTACATACAATATATTATATTATTAGCATAGCACAATATTGGCATTATATATTACTATATTGAACTATACCACTATACTGTAATATTATATGTAATATATCATATAATTATTATTATATGGTATTATTAGTATTATATTGTATAACATTATAATATTATTATCAATATTATATGAATATAAAATATATTATTTCAAATGATATAAAAATATTATATTATAAAACTGAGGGCGGGGGCCAGGTAAATGACCTTGGAGGGCCGCATCCGGCCCCTGGGCCTTAGTTTGGGGACCCCTGGTCTTGAGAGTACAGTATAAAGAATATTCTTTCTTTTTTTTTACTTTTGGCAAGAGTGTCTTGTCAAGACACTATATCCAAATACATCAAGACGCTCCATCCAAACGATGAACAACCATGACATATTGTGTGACTTTTCAAGAAAAAAATTGTTTTCACAAAACATACCCTCATGGTTTTTGCACATAAAAATGTTTTCTGTGCAAATATATTGCAGATTTTTAAAGCATAACATACAAATGAAATTTGCACAAAAGTTCCCAAATATGAAAAGAAATCATGGAAACTATGTAAAAAATACTTTAGATTCCCAAACTTTTCAATTATATCTTCTTATATGCAAAAAAATGGAATCAGCAATATACTTATGCAATTTGGCCAAAAGGCATGCCGTTTTGGCGTCCATTTTCAGCTAACCCTCATTCTGTTTACCAGGAAGTTCCTCAAATCTGGAGGAATGTTGCTGTTTTTATTCGGCAAAGATTTGGCTACAATGGGAAACTTTAAAGGCTCAATCTTCAGCAATTTTAAGGCCTATCTGCATGAAACCTACCTCAGTTTTAGACCCTATTTACAACTGCAGGCCTGCCAAGTTTCAGAACAATTAACTAATCTACTGCTGTTTTAGAATTATTTTAAGTTTTGAGCATAACATTTTTTAAAAAATAAGACAAACCACACTAGAGGGTTCTAGGAATTATAGTCACCAGTTGTGTCCATTTTCATCCAATCAGAGCATGGACACAAACAGGCATTTAATTGCCTGAGAGACAGAGAGAGAGAAAAAAACTTCAACTCCCACCATGCTCTGAGGGGAACTCAGAAACCTTTCAATGCTTGTCCCATGCAAGTTGATGGGAAAGTGAGTTCTCAGCAGGGCCCTCTCTGGAGGAGGAGCCTAGGAAACTTTTCTGCTGCTGGGAGGGAGAAAAGACGCTACTGTTAATACCATCTTCCCCAGGAGCCCCCATGGCAGATCGCTGCCTCAGATATACTGCAGACTTAACTCTATCCTCTCCAGTAGCTGATAAATCTGGTTCTCTCGATCTGTTTTGGCCAGCTTTTCAGTTCCCTCCTCCCAATTCTGTTTTCATGGGATTATACCGAAATACTACAAATCACTTTTGGTCAAACTGATCCAGGCCCAAGCCTAATCAGCAAAGCTTTATATCCTCAGTTGTTAGAAATATACATAAATCAAAATTATGATTGTCTGTTACATTTTGAGTTGCATTTTTGCTATGATCACACAATTGTAGTGTCATGTCAGGGCAGATGAAATCTGACATTCTAAACAGCCAAATTTTCAAATGCCTTATTTTCTCCATGACAGCAGCACATGGGGTCTTTTTCTTCCTGCTGCCCTCATCTGTACAAAATAGTATACAAACAGGATTCCAACCATGGAGTCTCTGAATTCTTTTTGATGCATTTTAAATCCATGGAATTCATGGGATGATAGATATGTATCACTAGCAAAGGGAGAAGCTAGATCAGAAGTCCTCACCCTCCCAAATTATTTTATTTTATTTATTTATTTATTTACAGTATTTATATTCCGCCCTTCTCACCCCGAAGGGGACTCAGGGCGGATTACAATGAACACATATATGGCAAACATTCAATGCCAACAGACAAACAACATTCAGTTTTAGACAGACACAGAGGCATTTTAATTATGTCTGCTATGGCCTCTGAATGTTTTATATCACCCCTCCCACATAGTTCTGTGACCATGTTTAGGGAATAGGTTGATGATATCATTGAATGATAATACTTCTTCTATCAGATCTGTATCTTTTAAGCATTCTGTAATGTCTACAATGCCAGAAAGCTAGTGCCCAATAAGAGATTTCTCTTATCAAAAGTCTTTATTTTTATATAGTTATTTTTAAACTGTCTCCTGTTAGAAAAATTTCCAAATTCATTTCAAATTTCATTTTAGGAATAGGTTCAGTGACCTATCTATGAATACATACTAACATGCTTCATAGAGGTTAAAGGACATCCTTTTCAAATTTAAGTTCACTTACAAATGTCAGCTTTTCCAACCTCATAATAAAATCAAAACAAAAAAACTTCTATAACTATTATTGTAAAACACTGAGATATTTTGAGAGTTATGACTCCAGCTAAAATGCTCTACATTTCTTAGACTTTGATTAATTTTCTTTGACAAATACTTACATTTGAATTTGAACTATGTGCATATTTATCTCCTACTTCTTTTTTCCTCTGTCCTCTGCTGTTTGCCTGGACATAATATTCTTGGAAGTGTTTGTTCCAGAAAATGAGATTCAGAAAGGTGATAGCCTGCATTACATTGGTGTGTCTAGTTATAACATTCACATTTTCAGGCTTCACACAAAACTCACCCAAGCAAGATTTTTTGAAGCTTCACAAAATGTGTATTTGCCAGCACAATTTATTTGTGTGTCAATGGGAGGATTAATTTTAAGTTCTCCTATTTGTCAAATCTTTTTTTATTCACTAAACAAAGACTGCACATTTGGCTTCCTGTAAATACCAAACTGTGAACCTCTTAATAAAATTAAATAACTCATTTTAAATAATAAAAACAACAATAAGCAATTTTAAAGTAGCTTTTACTTGTAGTTTGCCCATTTTTGTATTCAGAAGCTGTCCTATGAAATTTCCACCTAGAATCTGGAGCAATGTTAGTATTATTTGGGGTGACTCTGAAAATGAAGACCTATATCTGATTCTACATCAACACTCTAGGCAGGCTTCTGAATTGTTTCCAGGGTTTTCTTCTATAAATAAAGTTGATAAAGTTATATCCACACTAAGAGACATTTCAAATGAATATGTGAGACTAGACCAGGCCTCCCTTGCTTACCTCTCTCCCATATTGTTCATAACACAAATCTTTTCCATGTCACCTACACATTCGGAATAATGAGTGAGATGTACATGCAAAATTTCATCACCCACCTCTTCATGTAAATAACTATTTGTGGGTACATTAGAGTCCTTCTCCATACCACCCAAATGCATGCTTTGCAAATTTTCAGTGCCACTGAAGGTGCAACATCTGCAGCATTGATGGGACTGTCTACCTGGTTCTCCAGTTGAGTAGTGCATTCTTTCAGTGCAGAAGTAACACCAAACCATCCTTTTGTCAGGTAAGGAGAGGATTCCTCATCTACTACCATAGTGAGAGTGGAAATGTAATTTTTTGCTAATTTTATTATTAACTAAAGTAAAAATAAATGTTAGCATTTTCCCATTTTAAAGAAGTCAGTGCTGTTTTCTACAGAAATAAAATCAAAATACAAATTTTGCACATAATAAGTCTCAGGTTGCAAGCATTCTCATTCTCATTAGTCCAGGGCTTCCCAAATCAAACTTTCCATGTTTTAATTTCTAAATGGGAGAAAAATGGTTTTGATTTCAGGATAAATCTATCAATGCAACCTGTGGGATTTATGGATCCCATCAGTTCTGAGTCTTGTCCCCCCCCCCCATTTTCCTTTTATTTATATGAAATTATTTATTTATTGGCTTTTACTCCCCAATCAACATGGTCAACTAGAGTTGTAAAAAAGTGATGTTTGAGCTCTCATCAGGATCATAGTGCTAAAAATTCACACCCAAAGTTTGAGGAGATATACCCCAAATGCAAACTAATGTAACTAGCTTATGTTACCCACAAATGAGGAAAATAATACCTGTTGAGATGGGAAAAATAATAGATTAGGAGGACAAAAGGAAACCATGAAGAAAATCTTACAGCAGGCAAAGTTAAACGACCGCTTTCCAATGTATGGTTCCAAATAGATTTGGAAGGCCTCACAGACACAACTTAACAGTTAAAACATAGCAGGGGACTCAGACTCAGTTCTGTAATGATTCTGTCTAAAGCAACAGCCTCATTGATAGGTGTTAGGAAGTAAGGAATGTTTTTAAAAGGTGTATAGCTGAAAGAAAACCGGTAATTTATTCCTTGTTTTAAAGAATGTTTGTCTAAAGCAGAGGTGTTCAAATATTTAAAACTGAGGGCCAGTTAACAGTCCCTCAGCCTGTTGGGGGGCCAGACTATAGTTGGAAAAAAACATGAACACATTCCTATGCACACTGCATATGTCTATTTATAGTGCAAAAAATAAAAATAAAAGAACAATACAATATATAAAACAAAGAACAATTTTAACCAACATGAATGTATCAGACCACTCTTTCAATGGGACCTGCTTTTGGTTGATGAGAGAATCAAGTTAATAAGGGAGGGAGGGAAGCCAGGCAAGTGCTTAGACTCCAGGGCCTTCCTGGTCATTCAGCAGCAGCAACAGCAACAGCGAGTACCTGGGGTAAGCAGGGCAATTGGGGAGCCTTTCTTTGCAAATAAATAAAGAAAAAGTTGTGGGGAAAGACACACACACAGAGAGAAGGGAACACTTGGATGGGATTCCAAAGGCCGGAGCCACCTGAGAAGCTGATGCTTAATTGGAATGAAGGTAAATAAAAGGCCACCATCTCTCTATCTCTCCTACAGAGAAGCCTGCCTTTTCCAAGATTATGATTCCCAAGAAGGAAGGAAGGAACAAAGAGAGGAAGAAAGTCAAGAAAGGGAGGGAGGGAGGAACGAAGGAAAGAAGGAAGGGAGGCATGGAAGGAGGTCTGAAGAGAGAGGCCGAGTGGAAATTTGAACAGGGGCTGGATTTTGGACATGTCTGATCTACAGCTTGTTTAGTTCAGTATTTTTCACCATTGGCCAAATCAGTGATAAAGGATAGCTAGAGTGTGGTCACTGACCTGGTTCAATGTGTCCTGGAGGCAGTCTGCTCTAAGCCTGAAGTCTTAGAACCAGCTCTAAGCCTATAATCTTTTTGAATCTCCACTGCAAATGCTCAGCCCCAGTAGGTAATGGAGCACAGCCATTTGACTGATGGGGAAAACTGCGGACAAGGAATTTATTAAAATATACAATCTCAACATTCATATTATCTGCTGTAATAATATTTCCAGGTCATGAACAGCATGGAGGAGTCTCAGAAGTACACTTAAGTTTCGTATGTTTCTAGTCATGGTTCATATTACCAGGTCATGGACAGCATGGAGGAGGAATGCTTAAGTGTCTTATGTTTCTAGTTGTGCTTAATTTCCTTATAAGATGGAGCACATTATTGTCATCCCCCCCCCCAAAAAAAAATGATAGGAGATATTATTTAATGATCAAGTTTAACAAAGCATACATGCTCCAGTTCATTCTCAGGGAAATATATTCAAAATTGGATAAAATCCAAAAGGATCAGGTGGGAAGCTTTCACATGTGTATTGGAATTTCACCTACACAACACTTTTTGACACCATCGGAATATTACATCACTTCTACCCCGCCCTTCTCACCCATCAGGGGACTCAGGAATACCTGCTGCTCCTGAAACCTCAGGATATCTCAAAAGGATCTTACAAAACAAAATGCTGGCAGAGCAACGGATGAATATACAAATGGTTTGTTTATTTTTGCTTTTAAAAAAATCATGTTTAAAGTCACTCCATGTGGCATTTTAAATCAAAGCTACACTGAAAATATTGAAAATCCATGACTACAACCGCTACAACAAAACCTGCATTTTCTGAAGAGCATGCAATCTGAAATCACTTGTTTATGAGAAGAAACAACACAATCACCAAAGTTGTTTAATGAAATAATGTCTCTAAGGCAGTGGTTCTCAACCTGTGGGTCCCCAAATGTTTTGGCCTTCAACTCCCAGAAATCTTAACAATTGGTAAACTGACTGGGATTTCTGGGAGTTGTAGGCCAAAACACCTGGGGACCCACAGGTTGAGAACCACTGATCTAAGGGTTTATGGTTTCATTTAAAGCTCAAGTTTGTCATTTTCTGGAATGATCTTTACATTATGTTGTCCAGTTGACTTATGAGCAATCTGATAATAATACTAATAACAATAATCCTTTATTTCTAGACCACCTTCTCTCCCCAGAGGGACTCAATTCCCTCTGCAGGTGAACTTCTATCAATTACCATCACAATTAACAGTACGGTAGAACTAGATGGTATTATCTTCTTGCTAATGAACTGAGACATGATCCAGCTAAAGCAAAATGTAAATGAACAGATTTTAGAAGGACAAAGCTAAGCACATATTTAATTTCGCTTTGATCACACCTTCAATATTCAGATACTGGACAAAATGCTAGTACAGTAAGTATAGCAATTTAAGACTGGCTCTACACTCCCCTATATCCACGAATCTGATCCCAGATTATCGACTTTGAACTGGGTTATAGTTCACCAATGCGCTCACCAATGCGTCTTCTTCATCCTGGAAAGAAGTCACGAGTGAAGTGCCATAAGCAGGGTTACGTCCTGGGCCTGGTTCTGTTAAACATCTTTATTAATGACTTAGATGAAGGGTTAGAAGGTATGATCATCAAGTTTGCAGATGACACCAATACTCCAGAAGACAGAAGCAGAATTCAAAACGATCTTAACAGATTAGAGAAATGGGCTGAAATTAACAAAATGAAGTTCAACAGGGACAAATGCAAGGTACTCCATTTAGATAGAAAAAATGAAATGCGAAGATACAGAATGGGGGACACCTGGCTCATGTGTGAAAAAGATCTTGGAGCCCTCGTGGAAAACAAGTTAAACATGAGCCTACAATGTAATGCAGCAGCAATAAAAGTCAATGGGATTTTGGCCTGCATCAATAGGAGTATAGTGTCTAGATCCAGGGAAGTCGTGCTACCCCTCTATTCCACCTTGATCAGACCACACCTGGAAGACTGTGTCCAATTCTAGGCACAGCAGCTTAAAGAGCTGGGCATGTTTAACCTGCAGAAGAGAAGGCTAAGAGGAGACATGATTGCCATGTATAAATATGTGAGGGGAAGTCATAGAGAGGAGAGAGCAAGATTGTTTTCTGCTGCCCTGGAGACTAGGAAGCGGAACAATGGTTTCAAACTACAGGAAAGGAGAGCACCTAAACATTAGGAAGAACTTCCTCACGGTGAGAGCTGTTTGGCACTGGAATTCTCTACCCCGGAGTGTGGTGGAGGTGCCTTCTTTGGAGGCTTTTAAGAAGAGGCTGGATGGCCATCTGTTGGGGGTGCTTTGAATGTGATTTTCTTGCTTCTTGGCAGGGGATTGGACTGGATGGCCCATGAGGTGTCTTTGAACTCTATGATTCTATATGGCAGTGTAGCTTCATATAATCCAGTTGAAAAAAGTTAATGTGGATTATTTGCTTCATAAATCTGTATTATATGACAGTGTAGATCCAGCCAGTCTACATTGCCAGATGATCTGGGATAAGGAGATTATCTGGGATTAGATCCTGGGATATAGCACAGTATAGATCCAGCCTAACTTGAGGCCCTTCCACACAGCCATATAACCCAGGTTACCAAGGCAGAAAATCCCACATTATCTTCTTTGAACTGGGTCATTTGAGTCCACACTGCAATATATTCCAGTTCAAAGCAGATAATGTGGGATTTTATTCAGCTGTGTGGAAGGGGCCTCTGTCCCCTTCTACACTAACTTATATCCCAGGATCTGATCCCAGGTTACCTGCTTTGAACTGAGTCTCTTTTGCCGTATAATTTGGGATAAGTAAAAAATCTGAGATCAAATCATGGGATATAAGGACAGTGTAGATGGGGCCATTGCCCCCATCTACACTGCCATATAAAATCTAGATTATCTGATTTGAATTGGATTATATGGCAGTGTAGACTCATGTAATCTAGTTCAAAGCAGATAATATGGACTATCTGCTTTCATAATATGGATTATATGGCAGTGTAGATCCGACCTTAAACCTATGCAAGCTACTAAGCAAAATACTAAATATGAATTTATGTTTTGAAATAGAGAGGGTTATTGGTATATTAACAAAGCTGTCCAAGTGAAACTGAAAAATACTGTCCCACCGATACTACCTTACGATCTTTTAGATTAATCAGAAAACATCCAAGCAAGTCCTTTATAGTTGTATTTGACTATAGACAATTTATTACTGTATCCTACAGTGACAGATATGTCACTTAATTTGAGGTGTAAATGCATTTTTGTAACTTTGATTCCCCCCCTTTTTTCTGCTGCTGAGTTCTTGCTGAGGAAGATGGAATGAAAAGAAACACATCGAGCAAAGCTTTTTCACAGAAGAGTTCAAAACAACAACACTAACATCACAAAGCTATAAACTTGTATGTTCTGATAAAGTAACATCAGAAAGTCTGGGGCACTGTAGATTATGTGCAACTAGACCCAACATGGTAGGGTGGAATAGTAGCTCTCAGGTTCATTGAACACCATCCAGAATGTTTTGAGTGAAGCTTTAGTAAGACTGGGGACTACTGAAGCAGATCAGGCTCACTATACTCAGCATACATTTAAGCTAACATGACAGGTTAAATCGAATTGCTTTGATCAAATTGCTTCGAATCCAAGTAGACCATCTGGGAGCGGTTCGAGACAGCAGCATTAACTGGGATCTATCACATTTTAAAAATGCAGAAGTTCCTGGCTTCTAGTCCACACGTGCCTCAGAAAGTGTGTGCTTTCTGGAGCGGGTGTACAGATGCCCTGCTGGGCTTTCCATCAGGCACCTGGATACAAAATAAAAACCCCTAAAAAGCCTTTTAAAAAGCAAAATAACTCACCAGACCTCTATCTTCCCTTCTCTGACCCTCTTCTGGGTCATATTAATGATGTATCTGGAAAGGAGGGGGGCAGAAGCGATTTTCCTTCTCCTTCCCTTTGCAGGGGCATCATTAGTATGACCTAAAAGAGGGCCAAAGAAGAAAAATGGAGGCCATGTCGAGTTATTTTGCTTTTTAAAAGGCTTTTTAAGGGGTTTTATTTTGTATCCAGGTGCCTGATGGAAAGCCCAGCAGGGCATCTGTACACCCGCTCCAGAAAGCACACACTTTCTGAGGCATGTGTGGACTAGAAGCCAGGAACTTCTGCATTTTAAGGGGTTTTGGGAGGGGGGGCTGTCTTGGGTTTCTTGGGCTCCAGGAGCCCAAAAATCCTGAGACATCTATGTGAATTTGGACCGGAAGCTGCACAACACATTCCCTGGGCTCAATTAACACAGCACCTGCAACTGGAAAGACATGGTTCTTTTGAAAGACCCGCATCTTTCCAGCTGACAAATAATCTCGGGAAAAATGAGAGTTTTTCTCCTTTGTGCCCAAACCATTTGCATTTACCTGAGGTGTCGTTTGGACACCCTTCTTAAAGAAGCAGGCGCTCCCGCTTCTAAGTGTCTGTCTAGATGGGCCCTGGGTTGGAGGCAGAGCATCTGAACAGCTTTGTGGCATTCAGAGCCAGTCTGGAATATTTCTGCTCCAGACTGGTCCCAATTTTTTGTGTAGGCATAGATGAGCTCACAGTGATACATTCCTCAAAATTCAAGTGACCTGTCAATTTTTGGTGTGTTGAATAATCTTTAATCACCAAATATGTCATATCTGATTTAGGTATAACTTCCTAAAATACACTTCAGTCAGCACAGTGCAAGATAAGGTATAATAGCCAATTGTACCCCCTTAGAGGACATTGTTGACTACACTACAAGCAGTCCCCAAGTTATAAACATCCAACTTACAAATGTAAGGACAGGAACCCCCTGTACTTTTAGGTGGTAGGCTACAAAAACAAGGATGAGACAAAAGGAAATGAAAAAAATCTAGCCCTAGGAAGGGAAATTCACTCCTGCAATTGTTATCATGGGATAAAGGTGTCTGAACTGAAGTTTTATCATTGTTCCTTATTTCCACAACAAGCCAATTTTTTCAAAATGCAATTATCACAGGGACAGAAAGTGAGGTGAAATCTTCTGCGCAGGGGCATAGATAGCAAAACAAACACCACAAGAGTATTAACCCTTCCCTATGCTATCCAAAGCACTCTCTCTCTCTATCTCTAGATAGAGCTGGTGTTACACTTTTAAAAGTACCTGTTCTGACTTATATACAAATTCAACTTAAGAACAACCCTTCAAATCCCATCTTGTTTGTAACTTAGGGACTGCTTGTATTAATTTACACTTCTCTTTTTCAGTGTGTGTGAACTGTGAGTATTGCAGCGGGTAAAATGTAGGCTGCATTTTAGCCACCTATGAAGTGTTAAACTACAAATGACTTTCCTAGGTCTGAGCTACAGGCCTTTTGCCCAACCTGTTAATCAGAAGTTGGTAAGTTTTTTTTCCCCCAAAGAGAACTTCTTAGAGACTTATGGCTAAAGGGAATAAAATAATATAGCTATGCAAATAAAAAAACTATGCTGCTCTAAGAAAGTAACCAGATTTGTGTAAAACTTATCTTTCTAGCCCTGCAGACATAGCAGTTTGTTTACTCATTTTATTTTAAAGCTAAAATCCTGAGGGCCTTCAGTTTGTGGTGGAAATATACTCCTTCCCACTTTCTGGTTAGATGGGTTTTGCTTCTTGAAACGGGCACTGATCAAGCCATTCCAGCCGCTCCATTCCCATGGTATTGGAGCGGACTACAGAGCAGGTGAATTTCTTTCTAAAACAAATAGTTCTAAAACCACCCAGTACAATGCAGTGTGAATTCACTTTTAATTTTTTTCTGCTTGGATAAGACATTCCTGCTTAATGTCTCAGGTATTTATTTCTTTCCTTAAACATTATCAGAGGAAAATAAATTATATCTGTTTCATTGTGGGAATACAAAAAGTACTTGCTTACTTCTTCCTGTCTTTGTAATATACCTAATTACTTCCTTTTCTTTTTCTTCTTGAAGTTAACACAACATCTATGCTGGAAGAACAAGCGTGATTATTTTACATTAAACTACTCTAGATTTTATATTATTGGAACAACATAGCAAAATATCATTTAAAAGAGAAAAAATCAGTAATAAAATTAATTTTAACAGGATAGGTTCAAAGAAATGTAAATGGGAAAAGGAATACAGAGAAAAGAATACATCTGTAATCAACATTCTTTTAAGCGACATATTAGAAAACATATTGCATGCTGGAGATTGTTAAACAAATCACTGAAAATATAATGGACAGTATAATAATGCCTTAAATAAGGGTTGTTGGTGCCACTGAACTGAAACTCCCATCAGCCCTAGCCAGCATGGAACAACATCTCCCAACCAACTGGCATAAATCACCCATAAGATCTCAATATCTAGCTATCTTTTGTCATTTGAGAGTTGTAGTTGCTGGGATATATAGTTAACCTACAATCAAAGAGCACTGTAAACGCAGCCCACAATGGATCTGCACCAAGCTTGGCACACCACCTACATGGCCAATACTGAATACTGGTGGGGTTGGGGTTGGGGGCTGTTTTTGAATCCTGAGTAGTTCACCAACACTCAGAGAGCACTCTGTACCAAACTGATGATGGAACTAGTAAACTGGCCACAAATACCCAACATGCCAAACCATGAATACTGGTAGGGTTTCGAGGGGACTGACCTCAAAGGTTGGGAGTTATGGTTCACCCACGTTGACAGAGCAATGTGCACCCAACTGATGGATCTGGACCAAACTTAGCACAAATACCCAATATGACCAAGTTTGAATACTGGTGGGGTTTGGGGGGGGGCTGAACCAACATGATAGTAATTGTAGTTTTTCCTGCATCCAGAGAATCCTGTGACCCCCACCAATGATAGATTTGAACCAATCTGGGCACACAGACCAACGTGGCCAGCTGTGCATACAGGCAGGGTTTGGGGGTGATTGACTTTGGCATATGGGAGTTGTAGTTCACCTGCATCCAAAGAGCATTGAACCCAGCTCACAACAGATCTAGATCGAACTTGGCACACAGACCCAACATGGCCAACTGTGAATATTGGTGGGATTTGGGGAGGATTGACCCACGATTTAGGTTAGATTTCTTTCTAATAAATAGCATTACAAATTATCTAAGCTGCTTCTGCTCCTTCTGATGCTGTTGGGTCACTCTCAGTCCCATGTCATGTGGGTGTTTCCCCCCCTGCCTTCAAGGGACTCACTGGCATGAGCCTCCCTCCAACCCTGTGTGCTCTCCCTCGCCTATGCATATGCACCACACTGCCATTACTCAAGCATACCTGTTCTCCCCTCCCCACTTAGAATTTCAAAAACAGCCCTTCCCTTGGCTGAAAGGCCAGTTGAGAGGCTGGCGAATTACAACAGGAGGAGGGCTTTTGGTGGAAGAATTCACCATCTGTTTCCAAAAAGGAAGAGAAGGACAGGCCAAGAGATCTTTAGCGTTTTCTACCAAAAAGGTTCCAAAGACTATCAGAAATATGTTTTCTGATGGTCTTTGGCGACCCCTCTGACACCCCCCTCGTGACCCCTCCTGGGGTCCCGACCCCCAGGTTGAGAAATGCTGCCTTGGAAGGTCACATCCCAACTACACTCTGAAGCAGACACAAGAACAATTTAAACTTGTTTCCCCTAAAGTTTACTTCTTACCTTAAAAAGACATCCTATAACCCTGGGAGTCATGAAACCAATTTTATTATTTTTGAACCCTCCTAGACAATTTTGAGTTTATTTCCAGTTTAATTCCAGTTGGGAAAAAGGGACTCTTCTGGGACTAAAACAAAAAATAGTGATTGGGGATATAGAAACTAGTGTGTATAGAGGAAACTTTGTTTCGTTTTAAAAATCTTTTAGTTTTAAAGACAATTTTTGAAGAATGCTGGAAGGGCTTTACGTGCCCCAGGGCACATGTAGTCTAATGGCTGCACTTTTCACACCTTCAGACAATTTCCACTTCTGTTGGTGGAGAAAGAAGTCAAGTTTCAGACCTCTGCTCCCAGATATTGTGGAGCTTTCAGTCTTCACCTCTTTGACAATTGAACTCCAATGTTACAGAGAGGCAGGCCCATAGCCAGAAACAAAATTTGGTGGGAGCGGGGGTTGAACCATTTTAAAGTGAATCATGAAAAGTAGGTCCATAACACAGAACAATTTAAATCAAATTTCTATTTTAGTTACAAAGTTTCAAGCCATAAAAAACTGAAAATTACTCTTTATTGGTAATTTATGGTTACAAAAGAATACCACAGTTTCTGATTAAAACACTTGAAAGCTGTGTAAATACACTTTGACAGAAATCAGGCTCCATTGATACACTTCAGTGGACACTCAAGAGTATGAGTCTAGTCAGTCTTTCTTTCTCCATTGTGCTTCTTATGTATGTTTTAGAATGTTTCAGAGTTGAAAACAACATTTTATTTGTAGCTGTTGACACTGGCAATGTTGCAGAAATCTGAAGAAGTTTCTTCACATTTGGAAAAAAAAATCCCTGTCCATCACAGACAAGATATGCTTCCAGTGCATTTGATGGTTTCTCTGGAGGTGCAATCTTTTTTTCATTTTCTACACCACAGGTCAAGTTCTTCCATCAGTGTGTCAGTATCTTGAAGGCATTCATTGTAAAGTTCTGTGCACTTGTTCAAGTTGGATTTGAAATGGCTGCAATTAATAGAGAGGAACACTTGGAATTCCTGAACTACTTCCCATGGCAATTCATGTGTGGTCAAACTGCATTCATCTCCTTGTCCTCAGCCTATTGTAATGGCTGCAAACCAAGACTGCAGCTGGACTGCAGAACGGATGCAGTTTGGCACTTCTTTAACTGCCTTGCCTCAATGCTTCAGAATTGTGTGAGTTGTAGTTTGACAAGGAGTTTATTTGTACTGTAGAAGGAATGCAGTTTACTTGCTTTGGCTCAAAGCCATGGAACTAGGGGAGCTGTAATATTACAAGCCTTGGGCCTTCTCTGCCAAAGAGGACTGGGGCCTCACCAAACTACAACTCCCACAGTTACATCACATCATATTGAGCCTTGGAAGTTAAAGTGGTTCAGAGTGCATTAATCTTACTGTGTGTTTACAGGGAGAATGAGGCTCACTGCCATCTCTGATCATGGGCCACTTTGCAGGGTTCTCAACTTTCCCATCATCAGCAAAATGGGTACATATTTCTCTGTGTTAACCAAAATAATAGCCATTCCCACATTCAGCCAGCAGAGGGGGTGAAAGAGCAATCAGGATCCAAGTTTTCCCTTGGAGTTGCTTCCCACATGGCTCAATATGGCAGCCCCCAGGGAGCAGTCCCAGCGTAGGCTGGGGAAGAAGCAAAGCCTGGGGAAGAAGCAGAGCTTATTTTTTTTTAACTCTGCCCAGCTGTTTCCTGGGTGCTCAGGCTGGCAGCATGGCCTGGTGAGTGTGTGGGGTGAGGGAGGAAGAAATAAAGGTTAAGTGAGGGAGGAGAAGAGAAAGGAGAGCTGGGTTGCCTAGCTGAGAAGTGAGGGTCCTGGCTGGAAGGCGTGAGGCTGAAGGTAGCCCTTCTTTCAGCCTCACGCCTTCCAGCCAGGATCCTCACGCGAGTATAAACCGAGGAGGGTTATTCAGCTTAAAAAGGGGGCTGAAAAACTCAGTCTATACTCAGTACAGGAAAAGGCTATAAAGCTGAACCTGAGGCCTAGAACAAGATCGATGCCTCCCAATATAATGGCAAGATTTAAAGCCCAACATGAGGATACACCTGGATACAGGCTTAGAGAGAGGGGATAATAGACTGAAAACCATGTGGTTCCTAAGAATGTTATCACACACATCTCCTAAAATGGGTTGTCCCATGGTAAACCCATCTTAGCTAAGATGGGAGCATGTTTTCCTTGCCCCTCTTCTTACTGCACAAATCTTTTTTTCACTCACTTTCTGCATGTTGACTTTACTGCAAATGCAGGGATGTGACTCCTCCTGATCTGTGCTCTCCCTGTCTTCATACATACCCCCCGATTTTTAAGGTAACTGCACAACCTCAATAGTTCACAGGTTCAAGGCACCACATCTCCTGAACTCTCCCATTTTTACTGTTTTGAAGCTCTGGTGATTCATAACTATATATGTGTGTGTGTGTGTGTGTGTGTGTGTGTGTGTGTGTGTGTGTGTGTGTATATATATATATATCGTTTTATTTTTATTTGACAATTGGGAGGTGCGCTTTAACATTTTAGCTTGTTTAAAGGGGCAAAAGCGTGCATGAATGGGAAGTTTTACAAAATCTTCTTGCCTTGAAAGGAAAGGAAGTTCAATTAACTGTGGAAATGGATAATGGGCATCACTGTTTTTTCATTTGAATTTTTTAAAAAGAAAGGAAAAAAGGAAAGTTTGAGACAGTCATGGGGGAAAAGGGTTAAGCTTTTCCTTTGGTGCCGGGAAAAACAGCCCACAATGGACACCACATCTCCCAAAACAAGTGGCTAAGGTAGATTTCTCTTACTTCATTGTAAAATTGATTTTCTAAAGCTGATAGAAAGTGTTTTCAGAAACCAAAAATGGGGAAAGATTAGGGGGAATTGTTTTCATTTAACACAACTATGACATGACTTGAAGCTTGGTTTGGGATGATGTAAAATAAAAAAAATGTGTCTAAGATGCCTCCAATGCAGCTTAGTAACGGGTGTGATAGTGTTCTAGGTATGCTAGGGAATGTTTTTGGTCCTCATAGGCCTCCATCAGACCTCTAACACATATGTTATTTATACTAGTGCTGGAGATGACAAAAAATTGAGAGGAAAATAGTCTAACAAAAGGAAGGAGCAACAGCAATAAAAACAACAACCTGCACTCATTTGTTGCCCTTCAATCAGCTGAGCTAACCCCAGTAAGGTTTTTGATTTCTTGGAGCCTCCAATATCCATATTAAGATGGTCTTTAAGAACCTGATGTAGTATAAAACTTGATAAGATTATGATGGTTCTGGCAAGTATAGATAAGGAGATGAGTCCTTTTCCATTTCTCACAGTACTAGCATTCAAAATCATGCAGTCTAAGGGATAAGTAAGAAATTTAGGGAAGATAGAATAATGTACTTCACATTTTGTGAAGTATAAATCACGTTACGTTCTTCTGGTTTTGATATATGCTAACAACTTGAATGTGCACAGCAGGAGCAACAAATGAAATCATAAATTAATTCCATCCTGTTCCAGCAATGAAGCTTTCTATGTTTTTGTACAAATATGTGGTAACATATCTACTTACGTATTTTCTGTGTGCACGTGCACACGCACATGTATGCATACGCTTAAAACTAATCGCTGTATTGCATTTAAAAAAAAAAAAGATTGAGAAAGGTGATTATTCTAGCCACACAACAGTTACAAAGCAAGTTAATTTGCTTTCAAATACAGACCAAACAGTCCCAGAGCATCCCTGCGCAATGCTGTGTTAATTCAAAATTCATTCTCTGTCCTGTTCTGAAATATTTTATGTGTTTTTAATTGAGTTCACATAATTTGGCAATATGAAGTCACTGTGGTATAGTGGTTTAAACTATGGTTCTAGAGATCAGGTACATGGAAACTCATTGGGTTTGGGTGATAATTAATCTCTAAAAGAAGCTTAATATCCATGAGTGGACACTAACATCTGGCAAACCATTCCTTGAGGAAAGATAATTGGACTACACTATTTCCTTTTTTAATTTATTTTTTGCCAATCCACTGCTTATCAATCGATCAATCAATCAATAGCAAATGCTACTTTATTTTAACTATAGTGGGATCAATATTTATTATATGAAAGGCCAAGCTTAAATATTCACCAGTTGCTTTTTCAGTTCAGGAACAGACCAATTTCAAGCAACAGTTCACTATACAATGCTCATTTCAAAGCCTTTCTAAGTATGTTGAATATTGGAATGGGAGCATCTGGAACAACCAAGTGGCATATTATTTACTAAAAAGACAACAATGGGGTGGATGGTAAAATCTCTTTTTCATTGTTAGCACAGATATAAATCTCAGCGAACATTAGGTATGACAACATTTACCAAAAAAAATCACAAGATTTCAAATTTTGGGGTAGAAACAGAAGTGGTAGATCCCACTGTCTCCCACATAACTGTTGTAATGATCACAATATTCTGGTTACACAAATTCAGTATGAAGGGTATCACATAGGTCTAATATTAAGCTTGGATCTGTGTACAGTCTTGTGTCACCAACCAAAGTCTTTCATACTCACTATTTCCATCTGTTATTTATGACTGGTGCCCACAGCTTTGTTTTATTAAAACAGATGGATGAGATAAAATGTAAACAAATATATTGGAAACAAAGTGTGACCTAGGAATAGCAAAACTTTCTCTTCAATGACTAACTTTCAGAACCAGGGAAGATAGGAAGGTACAATCTTGTAATAAAACAAGGACTTTGAGAATGTGAAATGTGCCTTTCTCTACAACCAAAACTACTTGACTAGCTTAAAATCAAAAACCTCCAAGTGATATATCATTGTTAAATATTTACATTTTTTTTAAAGAAAAACCAAATAAACATACTTCAAATCAAACCATGTAATGACTGCAAGGACATTTTGAAAACCTGCACTTCCTAGCACATGCAATATAAGCGGGCAATTGCCATAGAAATTGGTTATGTTATATGTTATTTTTAAGCACAATTACTCTCTGTAAAGAAAACAGTATAAAGTGTTTCTCATATTCCCAGACCTGCTTAAACACCTCTGTTTTAGAAGCATTTATATAGTTAGTTAGTTATTTACTATATTTAATACCCTGCCCTGCTTACCCCGAAGGAGACTCAGAGCAGCTTAAAAACTGGCAACAATTCAATGCTGTATAAACAAACATGTGTAAACAATAAGCATATATATTAAACCATAAAGGTTAAGAAAAATATACATACATTAAAAACCTATTTTTTTAAAAAAAATCGCACAAATCCAAAGTCATAGTCCAGGAGCGATTTCTGCCATTATTGCACTTATTTCCACTTATTGCACTCTGTAAAGGCTTGATCCCACAGCCAAGTTTTTAATTTCTTTCTAAAGGTTAGGAGGAAGCTGATCTGGTTTCACTGGGGAGGGAGTTCCACAGCCGAGGGAACACCACTGAGAAGGCCCTGTCTCTCATCCCCACCAGTCACGCCTGCGAAGGAGGTGGGACCGAGATTAGGGCCTCCCCAGAAGATTACTATTTTCTATGTTAAGAGTTAATCTTCCACATACATACAGAAAAATAAATCTCACTGAATTGAGGTTTTTCTTCTCTATATATGCAGGCATAGACTCATGCTGCTGAACTGCTAGAGAATTATTATCACCAATATCTTCCTCCATCTGCAATTCATCTCCTTCCCTTTTTGCTTTGCTCCCTTTTTATGTGTTTTCTTAGTTCTCTCTCCCTCTCCTGGAAGTAAATATTGATTTCTGTGATAAACACCAGTGACAAATACATAAAATTTAGGGATAAAAATTGTGTATGTATTAAGGATGCTTGAGAAATTTTCTCTTTGCAAATATGAACTTATCATATTTGCATATCCTAGACTAGGCTGTGGTTCAGAACTTAGTTATACAAATGGCCTTCACACTTCCTGCACATTCAGATGCAATTTTCAGTTCAAACAATACACTGAATACTGCACAAACATGGCCCTACTCCAAGGTTTTGCAATATGACATGCATCTCCTTGAGGAAGAATAGGTTTATAAATTGATATTTTGTAGGCAAATATGTTTGAAAATACACATCATGATAAGTCATGGATTTAGAAATGCTTTTGATGGGAAATATTTTTAGCGTGTATATTTGTATGTGTTCAAATTAATGTAGAGACATAGTGTCATAGATTGGAAACAGTCTGATTTGTTCATTTCTACCAACTTGTCTCTTTAAATGCCTATGCACACCTTTCTGAAAATCAGACACCAATCAGGTTTCCCACTGGTTTGTTCACATATATTTTACTACCACACGTTACCTATTTGCTGTGGAAAATGTCACTGTTTCAAACAGCAGGTGTAATGTGTAATGGTATTCCTTGTTCAAATAACTATATTTGCTAGACATGTTTATAACTTTATATTGGAGTATATTCTGTAAAAGAAGACTCTCTATTCATATATTTCTCATATGAGATCATATCTCTGTTCTCACCTGTAAAAAAAACTGCTAGCAATGAAATACAGAAGAAGAAGTCATAGATCTTCGACTTCAGCCCTTAGACTGGAATTACAGCTATAACAAATACTCACAGCGGTGTTCACATCCTCTAAATGTCAAGGACTCATAGAGTGTAAATCTGAAATCAAGTCAAAGCATTATGGATTATGTTAAGGATTATAAGGTTTGTCTACTAAATAAATAACTAAAATGGGAACATTCATACTTGCTCATTTAAGTAGGTAGCAATTTACAGTTGTTGAAATCACAGTGTTCAAGAACGTTAGGTCCTACGGAAATTAATGTCTATCAGTCTATAACAATACTATTTGGAACAATATTTGAGGAACAAAAACAAGTATTCTGTGTTCTTTCTAGATAGCAATGTTTCTCAAACTCTCAATAGCACTCCAAATGGCTTACATAAAGCCATTCTGATGATCTTGTGCCATTTGTGACAAAATTTGTAAAATATCCATATTTTGGTAATGAGTGGCACAAAATGAAGCTTGGAGTTTGAAACGTAGTTATGACATGAAATTAGGTCAAGACCATATATTTTCTGAACCTGTTTTAGATAAGGAGAATGAATCCCAGAGGGCCTTTGTTAGCTTTGATTTATGGTGAAATTATGAATGGGAGATCTCAAAAAAAATTCCAGTCATGTATTGTCCTGCATGAAGTTTGCAAATTCAGGGCTTTGATTTTCTTGATTAAATCAATCCACTTGTAGTGTGGTATTTCCCCTTTCCTCTCACTTTATTGAATGTATTGTCTTTTCTAGTTAGTCATGTCATGTCGTGCTAAATCCAATATATGGTAGCTTCAAAATATAGATTTCGGCTTCTGCTAAAAGAACAGATGTCGGTTGCTCCAAAATCATTCCTTTGATCTTTACTGGCCCGTGGAATCCACAGAACTCTCCTCCATTACCATATTTCAAATGAGTTGATTTTCTTCTTACCAACTTAGTACACTATCCAACTTCACATAAGAAATATTAAGGTATAAGTAATCATGACTTTGACATATAATGATACGTCTTTACACTTGAGGATCTTATTTTCCCATATCTGTCCTTCTAAGCCTTAAAAAATCTGTTACAGTCTCCATTTTGATGGATGACTGACTTAAGTCAAATATATTTTAGGTGTCTTGCTGTCTTCATCATCTGCTTAGAATTATGCAAATCTTCTATGATAATTATTTTGTTCTCATTAATGTTCAACTGTAACCCTGCTTTTTCCCTTTCTTCCTTAGCTTTCACTAAATCTTTGCTATTTTCTGAAAGTTAAATGTATTATTTGCATAAATTAAGTTACAGATATTTTGGAAAGATCATGCCAAAGAGGGTAAGAAGAACCTACCCCCTACAACACTTAATGAGTTCTCAAGCTTTATCACAAAAAAGAAGGAAACTCCAAAACAGTAACTCATGAATTCACAAAAAGGAATCCTCCTTTGCGATTTATACTGTTTTGCCTCTGTATCTTAATTGAATGAATCAGTCATTCATGAACAACAGTGAAAGAAGGTTATTGTTCTCATATCCTGCTAGTGGACACGTCATATATCTGGTTTGCCAATGTAGAAAACAGGGGCTAGACTACATAGGACTTCGGCCTACCACAGCTCTTCTTGTGTTCATAATTTCTGTTGTGGCAAAAGTATGTGTTCCCGTTGGAGGCTAAATGAAAAAAATGTCAAGGATAGAGCAGCAATTCTTGCAGTTATACAGTAGATAGTCCCTTCTCTAAATGGGTGCTTCAGACTCACATACGTCTTTAATCATTTAATACGTGCATTCTCTTTGGAACATTGTTGGAAAATTATCATTATAGAATGTACTCTCTGTTATATCTTTCTCTCTCTTTCTTTCTACTTCTTTCTTTTCTTTCATATTCTCTCCTGCTTTTTGTTTCTATTTCTCTTGTTTTACTATATATGGAAAATAATTAATGAAGATGATTTTAATAAGGAGAAAAAAGAAAGTACTCTCTGTTTTGTTTCTTTGGTAAATCTAGTGATAATTGTTTGACACAACTTTGTTCTAAAAAGGTTTGCACATGGTTGGTTTGAATATAAAAACTGCATTTTCTGCATGGGAAAATATTTAAATGAATATTTATTCTTGCATATGCAGTTTTCTAATGAAATCAACCATGTGCAATTTTATTTCACAGATAATGATTCCATAACTACAGATTATTACTTGCAGAAAAAATCTGAAAAGCAATTAATATTTCTGGATTGAAATATTATTTTCCACAGAGAAAATTATGTTCTCTGTGAAGAAAATGCTGTTTTCTGTGCAAAACAACCATGTGCAAATTTTGTGCAAAATAAATTCTGAACTGCAAACATTCTTGTCAGTCCAGGCCTCTTTTCATCAGGAATTCTTGACACTCAAAAACATTTCAAAAACCATTTTGGAATATTTTTAAATCTAACCATGGTGCATGGCAAAAGTGGCCATGTCAGGTAGGGCAGACTATTGGGTCCCATGCTACTTGTGGAATTTAGCGAGTTGTAGCTTAAAAAAAAAATAACTGGGTTGTTGTATGTCTTTCGGGCTGTGTGGCCATGTTCCAGAAGTATTCTCTCCTGACGTTTCACCCACATCTATGGCAGGCATCCTCAGAGGTTGTGAGGTATTGTAACCTCTGAGGATGCCTGCCATAGATGTGGGCGAAACGTCAGGAGAGAATACTTCTGGAACATGGCCACACAGCCCGAAAGACATACAACAACCCTGTGATCCCGGCCATGAAAGACTTCGACAACACAAAAAAATAACTATTTAAAGTTTTGTCTTTTTCATTTTCAAATACTGACTTGATGATTAGGTGAATCTTTTTTCAATACCTTCATTGTGACATGCTCCTGAAAGTAGCATGCTAGCTTAGAAGGTTCAGGGCAAGGTGCACGGCAGTCAATTATCTTACCCAATTCCTTGCTGTCACTTTGTAATATTTTCTGCCTGAGACAACCATCCCACTGTGCCCAATGAAGCCTTGGCCCAGCTGCTGCTGAAAGGCCCTGCCTCCCTTCATTCAATCAACCACTGCTTGGTCCCTTATGGGAGAGAAGAGTAGACAATTTGCTAGACATAATCCCCTCCCTCACTACTGTCCTCTTTTTGTTCTGTGTCATATCTGATTTAGATTATAAACCTAAGAACATGGAACTGTCAGGAAAACAGTTTGTAAGTTGCTCGGAAGCCTTATTAACTGTAGGGCAGAGTACAAATGCTCAGAATAAATAGAATCATAGAATCATAGAATCATAGAATAGTAGAGTTGGAAGAGACCTCATGGGCCATCCAGTCCAACCCCCTGCTAAGAAGCAGGAAATCGCATTCAAAGCACCCCCGACAGATGGCCATCCAGCCTCTGCTTAAAAGCCTCCAAAGAAGGAGCCTCCACTCTCCGTTGTGGTGATCTATATTTATAGATCTATATTTATTTATCTATAAATAAATATAGATAGCGCTGTTCTTTTATGCAAGAGAAGAGGATATCATGGTTCTAATACCATTTATATAATACAGTTTACATTTAATCTTATATCCATAGGTCCAAGGATGTTGCATCATCTTTGAGCCCTCCTCACCCACAGTGCCTCCCTGCTCCAAAACTACACATCCACACTCAAGAAGATGAGTGTAAGTAGTAATCCCCATGTTATTTCTGATTAATAGCATGAGGCAACATGGGGATTTGTCTGCATCCCTTCTCCACATTCATTTTTCTTCTCACAATCGAGCAGAAGGTACTTAATTGTGCATTTCAGCTCACCATCAAATTCCAGTTGGAACCTGAAGGCTATTTTAGGTGTTTCATTTCCCAGGAGGGAAGAACAAAGGATAGCAATGCAGGGCACGGTCAGCCAGGTTTCCGAGCACTGCTACTGAGCAAGTCTTGTTTGGCATTAAGTTCTTAGTTGTACCAAGAGGGGCTTTCTTCTCTGAGCACAAAAGAGTAAATTTGTTGGCTCAGTTGACACACCAGGTATAAAGGTTCCAACTGATTCTTCATCCAAGGTATTCAGTGGTGTTATGGGGAATAACCACAGCCCAGATGTCAGAAGCTGTAACCATGTCACTGACCTCATTTAGTCCAGGGAGGATGTCAGGGGTGCTTTGAATGGGATTTCCTGCTTCTTGGCAGAGGGTTGGACTGGATGGCCCATGAGGTCTCTTCCAACTCTACTATTCTATGATTCTATGTCTAATGGAGAATCAATTAAAAGCTGAAGGTGCCCAATGATACAGAATTCACTACTTAAAGGCTAAAGTTTCAGGAATTCAACCACTTCTCTGTGTTTGCAGTATTAATGAAAGCCTTGATGACAAAGGCAGAAGTCCAAAGGTTCCGTTCTTTTAAGAAAAGTATGCTCACTATCACATTAGATGGGCAGAATTGCCCATCTTAAGATGTTTATGCCTCTCTTCAGGCATGGAGCCCATCAGATCCCACCAAATTACATCAATTTACTTCCAGTGGAGCTCCATGCCTGGAGATAGGTGCAAGTGTCTTAGGCGGTGGCAGCATCAACAAGGGAGGTTTCCTGTGTTCCACTAAAAACAACAAGGCTAAGCCAGGTGGAGATGCTTCCCACCATGGGATAAGGTGAAAGGTTATCTGGGCAATGTGGGGTGTAGGGTGACAGGTTTCCCATGACCCACTCCAAATTCACCACTATCTGTGGTGAATCCCCCACTATCAGCTGGATTGGAAACCTCAGGTGATGAGGTCTTTAGCAGAACATAACTTTTTAAGAATTAATTAATGACACAGAATATCTAACCACAAATCCCATTAGTCCATCTCTAAGTAACCTAATCAGAATACATGCTTACTTCTACAACAAATACACTTTTCAAGAGAAGAAAATATTCTGAGTTAAGCGATTTCAGATGTGAGCCTTGCTGAGCTAAGACTATATTCATTAAAATGAATTCCAGAATTTTAGCATAAAAGGTGGAGCCCCTTCAAATGTTCACTTAAATCATACTTACTTTATATTTCATGCATTTTATTTTATGCCTCACCTCCTATATTTTCAAAGGCAAATGATGCATGAAATCAAAAACATGGTGTCTAAGAACCTAGTTTCCATTTTAAATAAAATGTCTGAACCTAAAATTCAGACTCTTATCTATACTGATTCAACATTCACTTGCATTGTAGGTTCTGGCTGATAGCTTTATTTTTAGAAACCTGCTTTTTATTATTACTTCCACATTTTTACTACAAAATGTTTATGCAATTTCTATGTACCAACTTGTTTGCACAGTTTTTAAAAGGAGCAGTTCTGACTGAGTATGGGAAGAATAATAACATTATTGATAGATTGTCGAAGGCCAGAACCACTGGGCTGCTGTGAGTTTTCTGGGCTGTATGTTCATGTGCCAGAAGCATTCCTCCTGACATTTCACCCACATCTATGGCAGGCATCCTCAGAGGTTGTGAGGTATATTGGAATGCTGAGGTATATTTCCAATATACCTCGCAAGCTCTGAGGATGCCTGCTATAAATGTGGGTGAGGCATCAGGAGAGAATGCTTCTGGAACATGGCCATACAGCCCATAGCAACCCAATATTGATATGTTTCAAACATTGCTAAATTCACCAATTTTTAGCTGTGTTTGGTTATTAAAACACACATCTAGCTGGGGGAGGGGGTCCCAAAACATGGCAAAATTGACCCCACATTCTGCACAAGAAGTTCAGTGTGGGTAAAACTACTGAACGAGAGCCAATGTGAAGTAGTGTTGAGTTATAACTCTGGATACTGTGATTCAAATACCTTCTTTACCACAGAAGGCTACACGGTGACCATGTGACACTCCCCCAACTTCAAAGAAAAACAATGGCAACCCCCCTCTTAAAAAACCTTGCCAAGCAAACCCCATGATAGATTCTTTTTAAGATCATTATAAGTTAGAAACAACTTGAAGACACAAAATAGCAAAAAACCGATTGAATAAATTGTATTTTATAAACATCAAGTCACTATTCAACCATGGATTATTTCTCAGAGTCTGCTGAGATGGACTGAAAAAGAGATATTTGTAAAAAAAATGTTTCTTCCCACCCACCCAGTATGTCATATTAATATTAAATTAGGGTTGTCAAAGTGAAAACGAAAGACAGCTGTACCTTTAATGGTTATGTAAATGAGGGAATCTAAACAGGTCATGTTTATTACTTTGGTTGAGTAACAAGTAATTTTATTGAGGGTAGCTACATCTTTTGAACTAAGTTACAGAGCTCTGTTGATTCTGCTAATGATGAAGGGAGAAGATGCTGGAGAAAGGAAGATGTTGGTTGGGTACATAGCAGATACATGATTGGGTTTAGGCTTGGGGAAAGTTCTCAGGCTCTTTGGCTAATCCTTGATTTCTACATTATATCATTTTCATTGTCTTGTGTACTAGGGGTGTGCTCAATTACATTTTTGTGTACCGAATTTTAATGACTTGGCAGATTTGGTTGCCAATGCATGAAAACGAGCCTGCTGTGGGGCAGCCGAAGCCTTAGACAGTACAGATCACAATGGCCAGATATTTTTGGCTAATGGGGACAAATGGGGCTGAGCAGAACTCTACACAAGGCAGAGTGCACAGGTAGGGCCGTCATACCTACCATCTGTCCCATTCAAGCCTTCATACATACCATCTGCCCAATTGAATTTGGGTCATTCGGGAAGAATGTTAGTCACCACAGAATAGGCAGACATGTTTAAGTTAGTGTTATTCTTACATCAGTGAGCTCAATCTGAGTGGAATTCCAGCTAGACATCATTGGAGCTGAGGTAAAAGAGCACCAACCTTACATAATTTGGGTCATACAAAAGGAATGTCAGGATGTTCAATAGAGTGTGGCATTGCTGTATTTCAATCACAGTCATTATTGCCCAGATGTGATTGGGATTCCATCTACACACCACTGAAGGTGCAGAAAAGGGGGAATCTGCCCTGAATACTTAGGCCCTATGAAACATGTTGCACTGCAGATTTTAACTCATGGTTAGCATTATACCATATGAGATCAACTTGATTGGATTCCGATCTACATGCCACTGAAGTCAAGGCAAGAGCATTTTCCTTGTATAATCTGGGACATATAATAAGAATGTCAGGATGACCAGTAAGGCAACCACTGCTACATAGCAACGTGTTTTCCAAGCTGCAGATATCTTTACACTGTGTAAGGTTGATTATATGATTTAAATAAAGGGTCATTTGTTGACCTATTTAAACTGCACTCCTAGGCAGCAAACTAACCCTGGGGGAGAAACAAAATATGAGTCATGGCTGAGCAGGTATCACTCTGTGACCACTTCCTTGCCTAACTTTGGGTGAACACCTGACCCCAGAGGCAGTCCACTTGATGGTTTGCTGGCCTGGATGGTCATTACAAGAGGGCTATTCCAGGGGCACTCCCTCTCGAGCCCCAAAACTCTGCAGGGGAAAGCAGTAACCCCATAGTCCATCCTCCAGGAGGCAGGGATCTTAAGCTGCCCCCTAAGCCTGGTTTCAGGCCTGGCTATGGAACAGAGACAACTTTGGTTGCCTTGGTGGATGACTTATGCAGAGAGCTAGACAGAAGAAGTGTGGCCACCTGATGACAAGTGTTAAGGGGGACATAAAATGGCTGCCAAATGACAAGTGTTAAAAGTCTCATCAAAACGGCCACCTAAAAATACATACTAAGGATGACACAACATGGTAGCCTAATAACAAGTCCCAAGAAGAATGCAATATGGCCACCTAAAGACAAGTGCTGAGTATGGTATATTAAGTATGGGACAAATATTCCCACTTAAAGACAAGTGTCAAATGTCGCTGCCTAAGGGCAAGTGCCAAGGAAGATGCAATATGGCCACTCAATGACAAGTACTAAATTTGTCACAAAAATGGCTGCTTAAAGACAAGTGTAGGGAGTACACAATATGGCCTAAGGAACATACAAAATGGCTGCCTTGAAACCAATACTAAGAAATATACGAAAAATTGCATTCTATTAAAATTACCCACATCTGTTTCAGGGCACTAAGGTGTACAGAAAATGGCCACCAAGTGCTAAGGAGACTACAGCTCAGATTCAAAAGCCAAGTAAAGCAGTTAAATGGCTACAGAGGCAAAGGTGTTCTAAACAGAAACCAGTTTTTAATGTGTTAGTTGTCCCTGAAGTCTGTAGAAAGTTTACTACTATACATACCAGATTTTATTCACATGGCCAAATTCTGAAGGAAGATATTTGGGCAAGTCATACCCTCTCTGTCATCAAGAAAGTCAAGTGACACTCTCAGCCACAGAGAAATTCATGTCATAATCTCAGCCCTGGCCTTAAGGACATCAAATTATACTCTCTAAGGCCTTGAGAAAGTCAAGTCACACGCTCTCAGCCTCAGAGAAATTCAAGTCATTCTCAGCCCTTGAGAAAGTCAAGTCACACTCAGTCCCAGTGTGACGCCTCAGGGCAGCGTGAGCACTGGGAACCAGACACGGAGGCCAATAAACAATCTAATATCTTTATTAAAGAAATAAAGGGGACTAACAAAAATAAGCAGAGTATATAGTCCAGCAATAGTCCTTTCAGAAAAGGTCAAATATAGTCCAGTAATGTGAAAGCAGATGTCCAATATTAGAGTTCAAAGTTTTAAATCCGATAACCGAAACACACTCAAACTTCTAGGCTGTTTGAGTGGGGATTATAGCAAGGTCTGTCAAAGAGTTCCAGGTTTCAATTCCGAGGCTAGGATACAAGGCAAGGCAAAGTTAGTCGTGGTAGAGCTGAATCGCTGTCCAGGCTTGGCAGGGAGACGAGATGCAACGCCCAGTCTACTCGATAGTAGCGCGCTGCAGAAACTAGAGTCGATGTGAATTCCTCAACTGACACATTGACACCGCAAAGGTCAGTCTGCGCCCAGAACTTTTATGGGACTACAATTTCCCCTCAAGCCAGGTGTCTGAACACTCTTTCCCAAGGGAAAGTGGACTAAAGTCAACAACTTGCCAGATGCAACCCTCCCGGGAAACTCTCAAGGGAACTGGCTTAATTAGCGCTTGCTCTCTCCGCTAATCTAGCGCTTTTTCTCTGATTCTGCTTCTCCGAGCGAGATGTTTCTCAAAACAATCTTCGGTCAAAAGGAGCGCTCTCTGGAGAACCGGGCTCTGACTCAAGGGCCTTTGTAATTAACTATGGGCTAAAACTGTCAACAGGGGACATCTGGAAGGGGGCAGAATCTTGCGGAATCGGCACCAACCCCATATCTTCTTCGGTCTGATCCATAATGGCGACGGGGTCATGACTCGAGGGTCTCTGAGACACTACACCCAGTTAAAATCAGTAGTTGGAAAAGACAATCTACCATGGGGCCTGAAATGAAATAGCTGATTCTAAATAACTGGCAAAGTCTAATATGAAGCCTGAAACCAAATGGAGGCTTCCAAATATACTGGACCAAGGCTGAAAGCTTGAACAAGTGGTCTGCTACTTTTCTGCCCACAAACAGGCATGTCTGGCCCCACTTGAACAGCCAAATGAGGTGAAGCTTGCTAAAGACACCCTCAGCCAAAAGAGGCAAGCAGAAGAGGCAGCCACACTTATATGAAGTTCTGCTGCCCCTTGTCACATGATGAGAAAGGGGCTTCAAGGCAGCCTCTCTTCATTGGCCCAAACTGTCACTATTCATGTGGGGACACAATTATTTCCCTTTGCCTCTGGCTTTGCCTTTGAGGCTTTTTTTTGGAGGGAGGGGGAGCATAACCTCACTGACACAGTAGCCACCAGTAGGCTTGTACATTTCAGCTGAATTTTGATCAGTTTCTGCTGGCTGAATTTCAGTAGACCCCCGGATCCATTTTTGTGCACCTCCCAAAAACGAATAGTCAAATAGTAAAAAAAATGCAGCTAGATCCGGCCTATTGGCAGCAATGGGGGGGGGGTCTGTTTTTAGAGCTATCGGGATGAAAATGACCACACTTGGAGGATACATCAACTACTGTTAGTCATATCAATGAAATAAAAGTTGCCTGTCTTCCAATAATTTTATCAGAAATGATATACAGCAGTGGATAATACAAATAGCAAGATAGAGGAGGCTGTAGATAAATATTGGAAAATAAAGTTATAGGTGATGGATAAAAAGGGTATCAGTATCAGAAAAGAAGATAGGAGCGGCTATAGATAAATTAAAAGGAGGGAAGACCCGAATAATGGATGGGCTAGGAACGGAATACTATAAAAATTAAATCAATTTTGGTGTCAAAATTAAAATAATTATATAATAGGATAATGAAAGGAGAACAGATCCCACCATCCCACAGATCCTGGTTCATATAGACCTATTGCCATTACAAATCAAGATATCAGAATATTGACGGCAATAATGGCAAAGAGAATAGATAGCTTAATATATAACTATATTAAAAGGATCAATGCAGATTCATTTCTGGAAGACGAATGTCAAATCTAGTGGGAAGAGTATTAAATGTAATTCACATAATTAAGAAAAAATACAAAAGCAGGGATACTGGCCTTGGATATATTTAAACCATTTGATTGTGTTTCATGGCCGGCATTTTAAAAAATGAGTAAAATTTGGATTAGGAAAGAGATTTAGAGGACTGATTGAGAAACTATACTCAGCTAACTCTGTTGCAATGCAAGTAAATGGTGACCTTACAGAACAATAAGACTAACCTGAGAGACAAGACTAACCTGAGGGACAAGACAGGGATGTAGCTATAGGGTAGGTAGATTTCACCTACCCTATTTGCAATAGTTATAGAAAGGTTAGGAAATACAATACTAAATGTCATAACTATAAAAGGGATAGGGAGAAGGGAGTTCAGTTCAGGGTGGGTAACTAGCAGAGATAGGTCCTAATTTTCTACTTATGAGAGCTGCATCAGCCCTTAATTATGTCCCCCAAAAGTGCTCCCTAAGGGCCCTTCCGCACAGCCATATAACCCAGAATATCAAGGAAGATAATCCACAATATCTGCTTTGAAATGAGTTATCTGAATCTACACTGCCATATAATCTAGTTCAATGTTGATTTTATAGAGCCCCGTGGAAGGGGCCTGAGACTGGCCAGAAACTGATTTCTAGGTTTGAAAACTGAATTTTCTTTTATTTTCAAGTCTTCTTAAAGGGTGGGCTGACACTGGGAGCTTATGTATGAACAGAGGGCTGCATGCAGCTTAACAAAATAATTATACTTATCCCAGTTTATACTGAAACTAACTGCTCAACATTCTTGTGCTTGTGATTGACTGATTGTTTGACTTTATTTGCACCTTCTTCATATGTGTTTATACCATGCTATGCAACATATCCAGCTCATGTAGATTATGAAAGAAGGGCTGCAAACTAAACCAAGTGAGCAGCGTTTCCCTCCTCAAAGTATCCAGGGAATGTAATAAATGAAATGTCCTTTAGTGTATAAATCATTGCACATGACCCTATGAGCAGACTGAAGCTATCATCATTGACTAGCAAATAGAATGTTAGATAGATGATTGATAGATGATAGATAGAGCTATCCTCAAGAATCATGGACTGTTTCAACATGACCTGTGTTGAGTCTCACATATGGTTGACACTGAAAATCACCTTACACTAATTTCCCATGTGTCTTTAAATCTCTGTTCTCAAATTTCAGCCTTCTGTTTTATTTCTGTCTTATCTACATTTGTGAACACTTAGCTTTAAATATCATTATCCTAATCATTTGTACAAAGAAATATCTATGTTCCAAAGCCGAATCCCTACAGTCTGCTGACAGTAATCTCTGTCGTGCTTGAAAAGGTCTGGATTAGAGCTGCCCTTTAAGAACTTGGAGAAAATGATTTTGCATCCCTTTATGGTTACGCTTAACAATCTACTAAGAAAAACTGGGATTTTTGCTGCTCTTGAGGTCTACAATCAGAATTTTCAGTCAATTCCTAATAAGGCTTGCTTTACATTTGTCTCACAAAGCAGATTATATGTACCATGAAAAGACACTAGATTTTATTAATAGATAACTTTTCCTGCCTGGGACAAATGTTTGTTGATTTTCCTGCCTCTGATGCCAAAATCAGTTGCTTGGCCTTTTTTTCCATTTCATTTTTTGTTTTGATACAATGAACCATGACTTTGGAAGGAAGGGTATTTACTGCTCTGCCTCAGAAACAAATATTTCTTCTACCAGTTCTGGTATATTTATTCATGTATATGTCCAATGGAATTCAGTGGAACTTACTTCAAAGCAAATATATAAATATTACAGAAATATTATTCTCAAACAGCCATTTGAAGTTTAAAACGAAGTAACCTGTATGCATAATACTTTGAATTAGTTTTGTAAAAGGAATGTGAGCATTTCATAATGAATAACACTATAACCATAAATCCGAAACTGAACCCAAATCACTGTTTGGAATGAGTAAGTGGTTTCAGTACTATTATTTAATCAACATTGTGTCATAAACATGCTCTTTTCCCCTTATCCTATTAGAAACTACATAATGCCATCAAAGGTGGGTTAAAAACGTATTTAACTTGAAAGTGTTTTGATTTGAAAAACTCAAAACAACCCTTATACAGAAAGAAGAGAAATATACTTTGCTTCCAAAGTTGGATATATTTTTCTCTGTTCTTCAAAAGTTATAATTTCTGCAGATCCTGTGGGTGTAAACAGCTACTGAGATTATAGCATGTCTATTTAGGCAGCTATTAGAATAAGAGAAAAAATTATACCAGGATGGCCAACTTTTGGTACCTTGACTTTTGTTGTTCTGCAGTTCAGTTGCATCTACACTATAGAATTAATACAGTTTCATACAATTTTATAGTTTATGATAGCTCTGAACCATGGCAATTTAAGTGATGTGGAACTGCATTAATTCTACAATGTAGATGTAGCCTAAGGGTACATCATTAAGTTGGCAGAGAAAGTGAAATACCTTGTAAAGCTACAACTTAATGGTGTGCCCTCAATAGTTGGCCCGCTGTCAATGCTGGCCAGGGATAATAACAGTATCAGGCAATATTTGGAGGACCATAAGCTGCCCTTTCCTGTTTTAGATTTCTACATGTTACAATTTCATATATGGTGAATGTGAAGTTGAGTCAGATGTACAATACCGGTTCCAGTGAATTCATCTCTCTGCATTTGCAATCCTAGCAAATACATCTCTTTACAAAGAGCCTATATGTTAACAACGATATTTCTGTACAACTCGATTCCGATGGTTGGACTCCTGTATTTTTATTATTCCTCCCATGCAGAAAGAGCTATGCATGGGTAGACAGTGACACGATGTAGATCTTCAAATGGATACAAGGAAACTGGGAATGGATACAGTATGAATGTTGCCATTCTCTCTTTCATGTCTTCAATATGCTGGATGAAAAGACTTTGCTGCATCTCTAAAGGCAAGCATTAATTAGAGTGCACACTTACATGCTAGATGATTAAATAAATAAGATAACAAGTCGTAGATGTTTTTGCAGCTGAGGATCAGATCTGAGTTTGTCAGTGTTTTAAGTTCATATTTTATGCAGTCCAATTTATTAATTTTAATGTATTGTCCTTACAATGGAAAAAGTATTAAATTACTCCTTTTACTGAACAAGAGCTGTCACATAGACATTAATGGGTAGCCATTAATAAAAAGATTGATGACTCTCTTAATTATCTTTGCTGAATCAGGTTCAGAAACGGGGCATGATTAGACTTATAAAAGCAATATTATTTCTTATTTGGATTGTCTTAGATTTTGTGATGGCTTTTAATCTGAATAATAGGGTCCATAGATTTTCTATAAATATATAGTAAAAGGTGTGAAATGTGGTTGTTAAAAGGGAGACAACATAAGGTTATTTATTGAGCTAGGCTGGTGCTTACTTTTAATGAGTGGCTAAAGGAAAGACGGAAAACCTAATGTATGAGGAGATGTAAAATTTTCATTGTCAAGGATATAAATTTCATCCAGTAAGAAAGAGTTGTGCACCAACAGAAGAGCTTCCCCTATTGATAACTCTCTATCAAATTGACCTTAAAGCCATAGCAGTAGGCCAAGTTGCCTCTAACCAAACCTAGTCAGTTCAGAACTATAAATGAGCATATTCATAAGAACACTCAAAACAATTTCAAATGCTTTCATCAGATATATAAACATGAAAAACTTCTGTTTTTTCCCCTTTCCTTTCCTATTTCTTTTTCTTTTTAGAAAGATTATCAAGAGAAAAAAATGTAAATCTTTTTAGCTGCTGGGATTAGTCATTAGACTTGCTACTGAAAGTATATTTCTATCATTTATTTTTTATAAGCTTCATTTTTGCCATTTTCATGTTGGTAGCACAAGAACTCCGAAAACATCTTGTTGTCTATGGGACTTTTTTTTTTTTTTACTATACTTAGGGAAAAGATTTTTTTTTCAGAATCATACCACTTTTCTGGCATTTTGGGGCATGGTTTTCTAATGGTTTTATCAACCCAGCCCCTTTAATTTTTTTGGAATGTACACTCAATATGTTGGATCATTTACTTGTTTTTAATAGCAGTCACCTGGTAAAGCTATGCCTGAGAAATATTGAGAGGTTATGACTGTTTTGCAGTCTTCCTGTCTTCCACCCTTCTAGTCTCTCTGTTGGACAAGACATCTGAAAAAATACAAAGAATGCTTTGAATGCTTTGGATCCTCTCACCTCTGCAGGAGTCTACCGTATACCATGTAGCTGTGGACAAGTCAACCTAGGGACCACAAAATGCAGCATTGCCCAAATATGAATCAAGGAACATGAAAGTCACTGCAGACTACTTCAAACAGAGAAGTCAGCCATAGCAGAGCACTTGAGGAACCAACATGGACACAGCATATTATCTGAGAACACAGGAATAAAGGGCCTCTCTAACAACTACCACATCAGACTACACAAAGAGGCCATTGGAATCCACAAGCATGTAGGCAATTTCAACAGAAAGGAGGAAACCATGAAAATGAACAAAATCTGGCTACCAATATTTAAAAAACTCTAAAATCAGGACAATAAATAAAGAACACTTGAAAACAGAGAAATCCCAGACATGAAACAATCAGAGACAGCTAACACCTCCATACAAAGGATTCTCTCAGATAGGAAAAAGCCAGGCCTTGAGGCCACAGGGCCATCAAATCATAATCAAGGTGATTAATTACAACATCCACACCTGCCTCCAACAGACAAGAATTTCTCCCACCCTGGACCTTACACAGATATATAAACCTCCCTTGACTAGTCTCCAACATACCTCACAACTTCTGAGGATGCCTGCCACAGATGTGGGTGAAACATCAGGAGAGAAAGCTGCTGAATCATAGTCATACAGCTTGAAAGATTCACAGCAATCCAGTGATTCCAGCGATGAAAGCCTTTGAAAATACAATGCTTTGAATGTTCACTAGGAAAGAAACTCTTGCCTGGAATTACACTTTTAGACTCTCATCCACAAAAGGTGCCAGTACAACACTTTCATTGACCACACAAATTATTAATAAAACATGCATATGGTTCCAAACTACATATAAAGTATCCCCTTGCTGTGATCTGTTTATCTTACATGAAATCTTGAGTACTCTTAGATTCATAGAATCATAGTGTTGGAAGAGACCTCATGGACCACCCAATTCAACCTCCTGCCAAGAAGCAGGAAAATTGCATTCAAAGCACCACTGACAGATCTAAACCCATTATCCTAATGAATTGGTGAAAACTGTGTGGCTCTCCAAGTCCTGTTGAACTGCAGCACCTTTTCCATTGGCAGGGCTGGCTAGGACTGCTGGGAGCTGAAGTTCAGTGCAGTAATTGATGTGGTTTCTAGTAGATTCTAGAAGGTGAGAATTTGACACCAGCAAGGTCACACAATGTCCACCTCATCCTAATATAACAGTCTTAGTATATGTTTATACAAATTTATGAGCTTTCATTGGCTACAAACAGCTTTTTTTCGTGTCAGGAGCAACCTGAGTTGCTTCTGGAGTGAGAGAATTGGCCGTCTGCAAGGACGTTGCCCAGGGGACGCCCAAATGTTTTGATGTTTTATCATCCTTGTGGGAGGCTTCTCTCATGTCCCCACATGGAGCTGGAGCTGATAGAGGGAGCTCATCTGCGCTCTCCCCGGGTGGGATTCGAACCTGGCAGCCTTCAGGTCTGCAACCCAACCTCCAAGTCACAAGGCTTTTATCCCCTAGGCCACCAGAGGCTCCTACAAACAGCTTATTCAGATACACATCTATAAGTATTACAAAAACAAATCTTGGATCTTCTTTGTGTCGATTTACCAAACTCTATCAGTTAAGTATTCCAGCACTGGTTTCTGATGTCCATCATAAGTATCCCATGGCAATTTCAAATAGCATAGAAATGTTCAGCCTACTGTGCAGGAGAGAAAAATTCTCAATACCTGGATCTAGAAACAGACAAAGTCCTGCAATGCCCAAGTGTGTTGCCACAGAGCTTTTCTTCAACGTTTTAAGCAAAACTGAGGAAACTAAATATTTGCCAACTTCAGGTTTCCCATGGGCCCTATACCAGCTCTATTTGCCCAGAAAAATCTTACAAGTTTAACTAAAGATATTTGGAACAGGGCTTGACCAGAGGAATCATCAGAGTCATATGCTGTGATAAGGCTCATGTGACTTTAATTTTGTACATTTTAAACATTTAAATACAGAGACAGAAACCCCATTTTTACCAAGGAGATAGACAGAAGGAATTTTGTCATTTTTTGGTCATATTGCTACTGTGGAAATTTCACCCGAAGACAGCAACCTGCTTTATTGTATATAGAACAGGTTGTAACATACTGAATGACCAGACTGTCTCAGGCAAATCATTACTGTTGCTTCTCCTTCCATACTATTCAAATTTGCTGAGACAGTTGACTCACTTTCCCCAAATGATTCGTTTGTCTCAGTAGCATTGTAGGCCCCAGGTCCTTCTGATGCACCATTTGTGACAAGGAAACATGAGTCTCAGACTACTTATTAGGAAAAAAAAATCTACCTTCACCTTTGGCTAGCATGGTGACCAAAGTAGCTTACAGGGTTTTACAGGACATGAAAATCTAAAATCGCATTAAATAAAGCACTTTACATAATTTGATCTTTGGCAAATATAGTTTAGATTTGAGAAGAAATAGATCAAGATTTTTCAGAAAATAATTGATGACCAAGTTTAGTCATTATTCTACATGAAAAAGACAAGTTTTGTTTTAGTTTTTATGTGTAAAACATATCTTACACAGATTTTTTAATGGAAGACATGCTATCTTTGAAGAAACAAATATTTGTCCATGAAAATATAGCTTTCTCTTTTAAAATGGTGCATTATTTGTAAAACAAATCCCAAACTGCAATTAGTTCTTGAAAAATGTGAACAAAATTTATGAAGATGTACACTTATACTACAAAAATGATTCTGTAATTCTAAAAGGTCCATAACACACATGTACCAACAGATTCCAAGGTATAGTATAGAATTTTAAAATGAGATCTGGGATAGTAAAAGATCTCAAATTGGTGGTGCTAGCAGAGCCTGAGGGTATTCTATTCCATGAACTCTGTTGAAATGTTAGGAAATACTGGACAGCAACAAAATTACAAGATCTGGGATTTTGGCTCAGGTTAGTTCACTTCATTTTGAGACCCAGTGGGATATCAAACAAACAAACATGGCTGGAGGAGTTCAGTCCCATAGACAATTCTGTAAAAATTCAGACTAAATTCCATGGTGCATTCATTGCCTTACTAACATGGAAATCAGTAGCCACCAGGGAGTCGAAATCTGTATGAAATGTGTACTATATATACTAAATATTTTAAATATGAAGAAACCAACTCTAAATAATGCAATTTGTTTCTAACCCAAAAGGATTTTTAAATCAATCTTTGCCATTTCTGTGTAAGCTATACTAAATGTTTTCATCTCCAAAAGGCACATGAAATGTTCACATTGCTTCATTGACAATAAACAGCATTGTAGGGACATGCAAAAAAGTCTGTTCAGGCTAGTCTTCCTCCTTTGTGGATATTTAGTAAAATAGGTTTTTTGAACTTTAATTGCTTTTGACATCTTGTTTGTAAATATAGAGAAATGATACTTCATTTTCAGATTGGCTACACAGTAATATCTCCTGCACATTTCTGCCTGTTCTTCAGGCAGAGCAGCATAAAATTCTAGGCTAGCAATCCCAGATGTTGGGAGCAACATAGGGTTGGATCAGACTTTCAGTAATTCAGCAGTGTTCAGCCCAAGCTGAGTGACAAGGGGGCACAAAATCTGCTGGTTTTGTTCTTCTAAAAAATCCAACAATTGAGAATATATAATGCAAAGGAGAGGAAAGAGATTCAACCACCATTGTATAGATCTGGTCAAGTGGTATGCTTCCATTTTTGGTTGCCATCCCAAGAGTTATGGATAATCCAAATTTATAGGTCCAACTAAAACTGACTGGATTAAAACAAATTCATAAATTTTGACTTATAAAGTTCTAATTAATTTATTAAATCTAGTTTTGTTGGGCTTTACAATTGGATATAAGCCAGTGATGGCTCACATTTCCCACCCACAGGGAGGTCCCTTATAAAGGAACATTTTTAAAGTGCAAGATAATGCTTGCTTTAATCAAAACTCTGGGAATATTTGTTAAGAGTTGTTCTGTCAAAAGTCTCTAATGCCACCAATATTGCATCCTGAGAATGGTGCCATGAAATTTGTACTGAAATTTTATTTTCCTTTAAGCATAAGAGAACACCAAGAAAGATTGACTTAAATTAGGTGTGTGTGTAAGAACTTGTTTGAATAATTGTCCACTGATTATAGCTACAACAATCTTGACACATGGTTGTCCTGGTTTCTGGCGAAGCAACATAAGAACCATCTACTGCTATTGGTTTAGTTTGAGAAGAAACCAATAGCAATAGCTCGTACCTACATTGCTTCTCCAGAGACTATTCTTTATATTTTTCCCACACGGCCTGCCAGCAGAGCATGGCACTAACAACGTTAAAAATATACAAAAGAAGCTAGAGGAAAGAGAACAACGGCAAGAAGATTTTACATACAAAGCTTTGGGACAAGCACAGTACTGAGATGGACCCTGAGTAGCAAAGATTAAATGATGGACCAAAATACGTCTCAGTAATAGGTAGTCCATAGCATATTCCCATTTCCCTTTAATGGAATTGATTTCTTTCTTCCTGTCGGGTAGGAGGACATTTCATCTTCCATGTCCATCCCAGATACTGTCTCCCACCGAATCCAGGTGAGGTGGGTTGAAAGAGAAGTGTAGTTTAAGGAACATTTCTCCATGCTGTTATGTTTCTCAACATTGATGTGTCAAATTAGATCCCATTTCACCAAGCCTTTTTAGCACTGTGACAATATATGTGTGGTAATACCACAGAATTGCCTGTAGGAAGTTACATGGACAACAACATTAACTGAAGGCTACAGAGGTGAGTTACATACATACTATAGAGGTTTCTTTTCTAATATTCTGCCCTAAGTATTGTAGGAATGTGCTATATTTACTGGCAAGCTTTGCTTTCTCCTTTATGCTTTTAAGTCTTTAGGTGCTTCCAAATGCAATAATAGCATTTATTTATATCTGAGTAATAGGCTAGGTAACAGATAGTAAATTGCAACAATGAAGAAGTCCTGTAAGAATTAATAGCAACATGAAATGACTTGTCATATATGCAATTCCCCTGAGCAATGTTCTAGTCATATCAAAATCCGTTTGGCTTTCCTTGATGTTCTTCAGATGTTTTGCCTCCGGAATATCCTCCAAACTCACTATGAAATTTGCTTTAGAAGAAGGTTTTGGTGGCAACTAGGTCAGACTTTATAATCTGAATTGTTAATGCACCATCATATCCCTTGTGGCACAGCAGTCCATCACACTTGTAAAGGATTTTTTGTAGGACAAGGGTTTATGCATGTGGAGTAAAATAGATAAATCTGATTAGATTGGGGAATATAAATAGTCTTCTTAACACTTCACTGCCATCCATTTCAAGGGTGACAGTAGTTGTACATAAACACATAGCTATTAATGGTGCCCCGTCTATAATATGCAATTTGATTTTCTTAATTGGGGTACAAAACAGAAGCATCTTGCATACACATATAAGTACTTGAATGAAAGTGTATGGTATCACACATGCTATTTCATCACAGTCTAGTTTTAAGTTTATTTTGAATCTAGTCATCTTTGATCTATAGATTTCTGAAAGGAAATTCATTACTATGTACATTTAATGAGCTTGAAACCCAAAGTGGCAAACTGTCAAGATGAGTGTCTGTGATCTCAAAAATAAAAGAAACAGCATGTTTTAAAAATGTAAGCAATCCTGTTGGAAAATGGCTACAATTGTTAAAAATTAAATACTAAGTACCTTTGCTTGCAATGAAATTGAAAATATGTGATTGATCATCTGTATGTTTCACGAAATCATAAGGCAGCGTCATTAATAAGATGCCATATAACTGGTAATGGTAATTGCCCATTCATGGAATTATGCCGTGTGTGCAGAAAGGAATAGGCCTCATGTGGCTTGATTTTTCTATTCTTATAACTGAAAAATGAACATGTGAACTGATTTAATTTGGAAGTTTTTCAATTGAGCTGAAAGTCCTGTGTATGGTATTACATTTATAAAGGCCATTCACACATGTTACTCACCACCTAATGTAGCAATCATGAAGTGATAAATGTAGATAATGTACATGTGAACTCAGCTGTGTGATTTCAATTTCAATCATTGTATTTGGCTGATTTGCAATTAGGTTCCTCGCCAATTGAAACACCATCAGATGTAGCAATCATAAATACCCAAAACCTTTAGTGTATGACATTTTGTATATAACAAGTTTCCTTTAATGAGCTAGGTTTCAAACACCTTATATTCTGGTTTCTCTGACTTCAGAAATAGAAGGGTGGGAAAGAGGTGGAGGAAGAATTTAAAAAGTAGCCAGGAAAATAGGCAGGATGACAAAAGGAAGGGGGCATAAGACAAGAGGGAGCAGATTGGTGTGGCTAATAATATGAGGAAGTGAAGAATGAAAGAGACTAAGGGAGATATGAGAAGGCACCTGAGTTTTGGGTGGTGCATGAGAAAGTTAGGAGAGGAAAAGTGAATAAGGCAGGAAAAAACCCACAATCGACACTGCTATGTAATGCAGTTTCATAATGCAGTTTAATTTTCATGGATTGCATTATATGAGTCTATCCGGTCATGGCAGTTAAACAGCATTATAAAACTGCATTATATGGCAATGTAGATGGAGACAAAGAAAGGGATTGAGGAATAAAGGACATCTCAATAGGCAGAGACAGGTAAAGTAAAAAGAGGGAGTGTAGCTAAAAGAAAGAGAAATAGAGAGAGAGGAATAAAGAAAAATGTTTTTTAAAAATGAATTAAATGCCTAAGGAGAGCTGAGAAACTACATTCACGTGACACTTTTGGTAGCAGTGATGCAATCCTATATACTCTTTCCCTAGTTTCTCTTTTTCTTGCCCGCTTTCCCCCTTCCCCCCAATTCTTTCTTGTCAGCTTTTTCTTATGCTAATCTCACACATTCCTGAAATCTGGGAATGCCGCATCCCAACTGTAGTGGGATTATGATTGAAGGGTGCACAAAAAGCATCTAAACTGTGATTACACCTAAAATGTGTACTCCCTTGTTTCTCGGTACTAATTTGACACTCCTTCATTCTATTTTCCCCAGTAATTGCTTTCTTGTTCAGACAGATGTTAACTTCTTGAGTGTTGAGTAATGTTTCATTTATATTAACCGTATGGTTTTATTATATTGATAATATTATTGTATTTTGTATCTGGTTTTGACTGCTGCTAGCTGTCCTCAATGGTTTGTACAAAATAGTACAACAACATGTTAGAGGCTTCCCCTTCCCCCAATAAATAAATAACTACAGTTGAGCCCTCCAGCAAAATTTTCCTCTTGGCTGAGCCTAGCGGTGTACTGTACACTCCATCATGGCAGGCTGATGGCTGACAGTTTGAATTCAGGCTGCCTGGCTTTTGTGTTGCAAAGCAGACAAGCTTTTGTTCTCATTATAATATTGTTCCTACCCAGTTTGAGATACTGACATGTTCATTATTTGTGTATAGACAGACAGATAGATAGTTAGGATCTACAGAACAGAATAGCAGTATGTATGTGTGCTTGATGGATACTGTTTCTTACAAAATTGCTAAAAAAGAAAACAAAGCAGCATGCTTTTCCTGTGTGTGTTTGTGTGTATGTTTAGAAGTTTGCTGTGTTTTCAGCAGTCAGGGGGGCTTATGTATTTGGCTGCCTGTACAGACAAAATACATGGATTTATTCCACTTTGCAACATAGCTTGAGATTCTAATATCTATTACTTCTTACTGTGTATCCATACTTAGCTATTTAATAGTCCTCTGCTAGGTACGAAGAGAACACTTGTCTATCATTTTTTTTACTTCCTCAGAATCTTACTGCTGATTCCCAGACATATTCACACTTCATGGTTCTGCTTAGACTAAGGACCTCATCATATGGAAATCCAGAAGCCAGGAAACTGTGGGACAGCAAGGGAAACCATGGGGTGGCATCCAGCTTTATTACCTTACCAACTAATTGTGTTTCCTGGCTGCCCCTTGGCTTTCTCTTATGCTGTCCTTGACTTGTTAAATGAGGAAATCACCTGTCTCCTCAGAGATTCTTCTGAGCATGCTGCCAAAACGGAGCCAGGGCGGAGCCTTGCCGGAAGTAGTCCTGAATCATATGATGAGCTCTGATGGGCTTCATCCCAGTTCTGTCTCGACAACACTCTAGAATGGGGAAAAAACTCATCGGATGAGGTCCTAAAAATGAAACCAGTATCCATGCTTCAGCCAGTCATAGGTCATTTTTGTTGCTGTCGCCTGCATGTTTGTCACGCATTCTATCAATTAAAAAAAATACTTATCTGTGTAAGGTTCTTCAAATTATTAAATCTCAGACATGATCACTGTCGTGACAGTCTCTATAATAGCTTCAAGTGAACAAAGATTATTTTGTTTATTAAAAGAATGGTAGTATTTATACTATGGATTATTTTTTCTTGAAAGTTGATGTGGTTGCTTAACTAATTCTTCAGAGGTCGGGAAATAAACTGATTACACTTTATATAGTTTGTTTCTTCACTATGATGTCATTGAAGACTTGCATATAAGGAATCATTCAGTTTTGAAATAGGTGTGTTTACACAGCTCATGCCTTCTTGCAGGACACTGGTAACAATTAATGTACATGTACAGTGTTCTCTCACTTATCACAGGGGTTCCGTTCCAGGACTTCTCACGATAAGGGGAAATCTGCAAAGTAGGGACACTATTTTAATTTTAATATTCATACATTATTTTAATTGTTATGTGGCCTTTCTCCCCCTTGCAAGCCCCAGGGAGCTAGCGAACCCTTCCTTACCAACGCCGGCTGGGCCCTTGCTCCGGGCCTGCCATGTTGCCCTGACTGTCTCTGCTCATGCAGCCAGGGAAGAAGGAATGCTGCTCCTGTCGGATGAGTGAGCGAGGGAGGGTGGGTGAGAGAATGAAGGCCAACGGCGGCAACAAGAGCCTGGAAGAGGCAGCCAGGTCTGGCTTCTCCCGCCGCTCCCACCGGGCCACGGCAGGAAATGTGGAGGACTAGGAGCAGGGGGCGGGACTTGTGGAGGCCTCCACCCCCTCTTCTGAGTCCTCCACGTGTCCTGGCATGGCTCAGCTGAAGCAGTGGGAGAAGCTGGACCTGGCTGCCTCTTCCAGGCTCTTGCTGCCGCCACTGGCCTTCACTCTCTCACCTTTCTGTTTTCTGCTTTCTCACTCTGCTTTCTGTCCCTAACAAGCAGCCTAAGTTGCATCCCACTTTCAAAAAAAAGCCCTTTCATATCTTTGACTCTCAATCTCTTCACTATACCCTCCTCAGTCAGCCCTACATTCTGGCTTGTGTGTGTGTGTGTCCAGCACCATTCCATCAGCCTCCCCACCACAATTTTTTTTTTTAAAAAAAAAATACAAAAACAGCCCTATCTTGTTATTTCACCTCTTTGTGTGTGCTGTGCAAATCCAGAATACTAGGCCTATTTTTCCACAAAAAATATTTGAAAAACACCCCAAAACCCCTTGTTACGCTTTCCCCTATTTTTCTGGTTTGTGTGTGCTTGCAAAAGTATTACACACCCTTATGCATGCACACACTTATACATACAATAAATTTAGGTAGATCTTTATGGAATGTTGGCAGGAATCATGCCCTGCCACTGCTCCTGTACTTCAGGAGATACCTTTTGGTTTTTTAAAAGAAGGTTTTAAGAGGAGTCTAAGAAACTTTAAGAATTCCCTTAAAATAAGTGGATGACCCAAACATTCTGAAACTTGGGAGGCTTGCAGTGGTAAATGCGTCTTCCAAGTTTGGTCATTTTTATCCTGATAGCCCTAAAACTGACTGAAAGGGGAGGCTCAGAAGTCCCCCCCCATTGCCACCAATGGGCCGGACCTTCCTGAAGGGAAAAAAGAACTTCTGGCTGATGGATCTGAGAAATGGTATTTCCCTCCTCCAGCTTATCTGTCTGAACGTGTCTCCTGCTATGACCCACCTCGAAGTTTAAGGTCATCAGATGAGGCCCTGCTCACGGTCCCGTCAGCCTCACAGGTGCAGCTGGTGGGGACGAGAGACAGGGCTTTTTCAGTAGTGGCTCCCCGCCTATGGAACACCCTCCCCATTGAAGTCAGGCAGGCTCCCTCCCTCCTATCCTTCCGTAGGAAGGTTAAAACTTGGTTATGGGGCCAGGCTTTTGAATAATAATTGGCAGCGTTAATTATTATCATGTACGTTGAACTCAATCGACAGACCCAGGTTTTTTTTTGAACTGAACACGCCTACCTGTATTTTATAATGTGTTTTATGAATACTGATGTAAGTTAATAATTTTTAACTGATTTATATTGCACTGTATAATTTTTATATATGTGTTTTATTGTAAGCCGCCCTGAGTCCTCTGTTGGGTGAGAAGGGCGGGATATAAATATTGTAATAAATAAATAAATAAATAAAATAATATTGGGAAATTTCCAAAAAGCAGACTGGGGGACAGCCAAAACATCAGACCAAAAATAGGATGGGTTTCTGACAAATGGTACATCCCTAATAGACATATCTACAAACACATAATTTGTAAATACACATTGTTGTTGTTCTGAAGAGTCAAGCTCTCAAGGAATTTGTAAATGAGATGAAATTTTTAAAAGTGATGAAGGAAATACAGTGGAAGTAGATTTAGGATGATGGAGGTTAAAAATCCAAATGTTGCTTTAATCTGTATCAGAATAATATCAAACAATTCATCCCCCAATGCAATACTACGTTTCTGTCTAGTAGCCACATAAACTCATGCAAGCTGTGAGATTTCAAATAAAGTACATACTAAATTGTCTGAAAATAATCATGATGGTCAGTGAAGTGGGATAGCGCCTCTGCATTATAGCAGCTGCAGAGCAGTCAGTCTTCCTTGAATTCCATCCAGAATAATAGACTGACTGGCTTAGTATTTGCATTTATTATCTCACAACATTGAAATAGCTTTTAAGTCACCTAAAACCGTGAGCCACAAAGTTTTGTAATGGAAAAATGTCTGTACCACTTGGAAAGCATGACTTGACAATGGAATGGGTACCCAGGGCTGTCTTTGAAACTGAATGAACCTTATCAGACATCAACAAATCAACCCTAAACCATTGCATGCTAAGTGATAAAGCGACCTTTCATGGTTTATCTCCCCAAGTAACCTTTTTCAGTCTATGGAACCAGTACAGAGGAAACCAGACAAATAAAGTATTTTTAATGTTCACAACTCATACAATCTTTCACATGTTTCCATTTTTCCTGTGCGATGAAAGAATCTATTCAGAGTTACCATTTTAATCCCTCTACTTTTAAGCCTTTTATTACTCAATACATAGGAAATAGGAAATGATTCTACCAATCAATAGAAGCTATTCTACCAGTGAACCCTAGGTCAGAGAGAGTATAATTGCTTAATTCTGCTTTTTAAATACAGAAGAACCAGGGTGGATGGGCAGGGATTTGGTGGTTCTGCTTGTTACCTTATAAAATGAAGAGAGGGAAATTTTATTGATCAGTGATTAAGGTATAAATTTAGAGGTGCAGTTTTATACCATTTTAACTGATATGTCTCAGTGCTATAATCACATTTATACTATGAAATCCAGCCATGAACATACAATTGTGCCATCACAGGATACTCTTCCATGCCAACCGCAAAAGAAAACCAAGGTCTAGTTAGCAATCCAATCAATATCAGGGAATATTAAATAATTGTAAATATATCAGGTTTTCTCCTTTCATTCAATGGAGCTACCTTGGATGGGATTGCAATTTGATATAGGCCATTTTTTTTAAATCCCCCATTAGATTTTTTGAAGCAATTAGCTTAGTTCCACTGAATATTTCTCCATAAACTATTGTATACAAATCAGGGAGGAGAGAAGGACAGGACTCTCTCACCCCCCCCCCCCCACAATATTCAGGCATTAACTCTGGGGGTTGGTGCTCATCTCCATTTCTAAGACGAAGAGCTGGTGTTGTCTGTAGACACCTCCAAGGTGTCTGTAGACCCTTTCGGTCAGCAAGTTCAGCAGCTCAGCGGTTTAACCTACTGCGGCATCAGGGGCTCCATGTATGCATGTACTAGGAGATCTATCTATCTATCTATCTATCTATCTATCTGTCATCTTCATATATTGGTTAAGGTACCGTACATTATTCAAATTGACAGCCCTTTGGGGATGCTAAATTAGCCTAGTAACACCAAAATTTAGCCCAACAGGATTTTACTGGTAAGCCAAAGCATAGACAGATTTAATGCTAACTAGTCTATTAACTGAAGAACTAATTAGATAACTGAATTACAACATAATGTGCTTTGTCACACTTCAATGAAATCTCAATTCTTTAAATTGTTTCCCAGCCTTAATATATTAACAGCTAAGTGTGATGCCTGCTTTTCAGATTTGTTTCCTTTCCCTCTAATTTTTTCAACCCACAAATTCTATCTGTAATAACCAGGAAAAAGAAAAGTCTTTCTCCATCATGTATTATTGTTACTGTTATTGTTATTTTGGTGGTTTAACATTCATATGACAGGCATAACTATTGGGTAATTTAAGACTGTGGATAATTTTGTGTCTCCATATGCCTATCAAGATTCTCCCTTGTGAGGCTTCATTTCATATTTCTAGCTCTTCTGCTTAGAGAACAAACAATCTTTCTGCTGAATAGAGATATAAGACCACATATTCTATTTCAGCTTTTAGAGAGACAGCCACATTGCAAATTTTGCAAAATGAGGTTAGAACTCGGCAAATAATTGATAATTATTCATTAAGAACCAATTTTATTGCATTTCTTTGAGGAAGTCCAAGAAATCCCCAAGCCCTTTTCCCTCATTATCTCTGCACAGTGCAAGAATATATCTCTGCACAGTAAATAGTGTAAAATGCTACCAGTGTGAAGGTGGTCTCTATTTCAGTTTTATAATACATTTGTCTTTCCATATACATCATTCTATTGATGTATGTATTCGTCTTTCTACTTTTTTCACTGGTCCCCCTTATACCTCCATGGTAAAAAGTAGCAAGTAATACCTGTATATAAATAAGAATACCATATTATGTTCTCTGGAATCAATCTTGCATTAAAGGCAAAATCAAAGTTATTCGTAGTGAGTACATTTGATTACTTATATGGTCCACACATACATGATCAATATTTCATTTTTGCAACTTGTGAACAATATTGTTGTTGTTTTATTTTCTCTTATTACAATAACTTTTTCAAGAATTCAAGGAGTGTTCAGCTGCCTGATGGTCGACCAGGTATTATATGAGTGAATATTGATCTACTTTTTGCCAGCCCATTATTATATATTGAAAAGTCGTGTACATGTCCTTCTTTCCTATCTTTCAAGTGTCAATAATTCATAATGGACCTTTAATGATGTGGTTGAGTATCTCTGCTTCTTATGTCCTGCACTGCGCATGGTACTGATGATTCAGTTCACATCTAGCAACTGACACACATTGTGAAAAGTGCTCCTTTTGTAGAAGGTTGACTTACTGACACTATTTGAAAGACATCAAAGGGAAAAATCTAGTATTATTGCCATAATAATGGCAATGAAGGCTTGTCATCTATCTTGCTTGGGTGCTTCATACCTTCTTGATGCAGTTCTAATAAAACCTAGCTTCAAACAATAAAGAGATTATTTGTTTAAAAGTATCCCTTGAATGGTGCTTTATATTTGTTGGAGTCTTCCCTTCAAAGAATACTCATCAACATTTTTCAGTATCTCAGAGAGTTTTATAATGAGGCATTAAACTCTCCCCCTACACCACATTTTTAGAGCATAAGAGCATGGGTGATTTGCATTATGAAACCAGATGTCATTCACATACATACAGGTCTGTGCCCTTCTCAAAAAACTTGCAGCTCATTGGTTTTTTGCATGACTAGCAATGACCCAAGACCATAAGTCTGGGGAATACCACCTGTAATAAGTTCCATCTAGCTTGGAACAAAATTAACTTAAAATTCTTTTCATAATCTACTTTAGCTTTCAAAATTAGATAGTTTTTTTTTTAAAAAAAACTTGCTGGCAAAATCTAAGAATGTTCAACAACAAAAAAAAGTTTCTAATTTTATTTCAAAATTAAACTATGTCTCCATGATTTAATTAGTTGAAGCCTCTTGGATAGTAAATCATACTGGGAAGGCTGTGTATTTTGAAAGCCGAGTGCAAGCTATGACAGCACATTGTTTGATAACACAATAAATCTTACTTATGAGAAATACTCTCATTATCTTAAAAGGAACATTGTTTGGCTATTACTTATAACAGTGGTCTGCATTTTTTCTTCTTCAAATGGATATGAAGGTGAATAGATTTGGTTCACAGCCATGCAGCTGGAAATGTTCACTATTCTGGAAAAGCTGGACAATGTCACTGTTTCAGGTATAGTTGAATGCTCAATGACATGGCCAAATCTCTTTCCAAATGATACTTAAGGCTTGGAAAGAAGCCAGCAAATATCCTGGCAGGATCTATTCAGTCAAGCCCTCTCATAAACCTCTGAGCAATTCATTTGAGGATTTTGAATCATATTTCCCAAATAGTTCTATTGCATCCTGCCACCTTGGAGTGGCAAACGTGCATCCATGGAAGGTTGAAATAGACAGAACACTAACCTAAAATAAACAAAACTCAAACCATGTGAAGCACCATCCGCACTGGCATCTCTGAATGTCTGTAAAAATAGCAGATATCTTTACTAAGATCTCATTGGTTTTCGGACATGCTGTCAGTACCATATTTTATGACCCACATTACATAGGCAGTATTATAATGTGAGATGACAAACCTGAGGTCCTACATAGAAGAGCCATAGACTAAATGTATGTTTATAAGACTATGCCACAGTAATTGTACTATACCACCTCATTAGAAAATTGTGATGCTGCACAACCAAATGTGTATCACATATTAATGCACAAAGTTCAGTTCATCACCATATATAAACATGAATGTATGCACAACATGTGAAGATGTGCAATGCAAAATGCACAATATGCCATGCACAGTCATCTTCATAACCTTCATTTTAATATGGATACTACACATCTCTCCCCAAAGGCAATCACATGCCTAAGGGAATGGGATTCCAGCCAGTCCAAAGCCATCCTATAAATCATCAGTAATGAATTACCTTAGTAACAGACACATCTCTGTAATGATTCCATGCCATGTTTTATTCTTAACAAGAGCCACAAATCTGACTGGCTAAGTGTTAAAACTTTGTTCTTGATCTCACCCAGTTTCTTGTGGGTGTAAGGAAGTGATACAGCTATTGAAAATAGAGGAGTTCCAGACTAGGGAACCAGGGGCAGCTAACGACTCTGAACAAAGGATGCCCCAGGCAGGAAGAAGCCAGGATATGAAGCTATTCAATGCTAATCAAGGTGATTAGCTACAACATTCACATTGGCCTCCAACTGACAAAGAGTTCTTCTCACACCCTGGACTTCCCACAGATATATATAAACCTTCCTTGCTGAGTTTTCTCCATACCTCACAACCTCTGAGGATGCCTGCCATAGATGTGGGCGAAACGTCAGGAGAGAATTCTTCTAGAACATGGCCATACAGCCCGGAAAACATACAACAACCCACAGCTATTGTGTCTTGTCTGGAAAAAAAAGCATGTGCATGCCACAGAGCTATTGTAAATTGCTATAATTTAGTATTGCTGGCACAAGACATCATGACTCAAAGTATTACTGCAGGAAAATGCAGGGGGTTTTTTTCTCCAGAAAAGGGGTTTGCCCATCTGTGGCATTTTCATTGACATGATTCAACATAACAGCTTGTCATCTAACACACATGTCTTCCACTGTCTCCACATTTAAATAACAATAACCTGAAGGCAGTTAGTGCAATCACAAATGAAATGTTAGTTCCTAATATGGTTGTGTGGTCTCTTGTGGTCAATTCATGCATATATTGTAAATCAAGATAAGGATGTACTGTGGAAATGGATCGTGGTAAGAAGCTACTCTGTAAGACAAATGATTCAAACCAGGCAAGGAGAACAATCTCACAACACTCTCTGTACTGATTAAGTGATATTATTTATAGAAAAATATTTTACAACCCATCTCATGGTAGCTTGCCAAAATTTAAACCGTGATGCAAAATAAAATCACCAATTCAGAATAAATAAAATGAAAATAATAAATAAAAGAAGGGAATGGACTATGGTGTGGGTAATATAAATGTGGTGCAGGGATATAATGTAAATATAATGGAATCCCAGAAAATTCATGGTTGTGTATGAAACAAGTATGAAAATAGGCAGGCTATTTCTCTAAAGGCAAGGGAAAAGGGGGATGTGTGAAGGGGGATGGAGGTATTTCAACATGACCTAGTTTAAAGGATTACGGTAAAGGATCCTGTTTGCTTGTCCTCATAGCTACTACTATTAATGGAGCAAAGCAGACATTAAATGCAATTGTATATTCAAAACCTGTCATGGTCCTTGGTTAATACCTAATATTGATATGGAAAGTATTCCTGGAGCTATGTTTTCCTTGAAATTTTCAACATAATAAAGAAGCTTCCTCCAAAGCTCTGAAAGTATGTGACAATTTAGTCAGTCCAAACACCTTCCTTCTACTATCTCTTATTAAAATTATTTTTCACAGATCTCTCTTTGTATCTTTAATCACAAATGTTTTAGGATCTATATCTTGTTGCCTTCATTCTCTCCCCATGCTACATGCAGTTATTAAGATTTACCAGACTAACATTTTTGAGAATGTCAGGGGGAGCAAGTTTTTCCACATCAGTTGCAGGAGAATATAGATTTCTCTTGCACTTGTGTCCTGCTGTGAGCTGCCCATGGGCATGGATTTGTCCACTTTGAAAATGGAAGTCTGGATTAAGTACTCAAGGCCTTTGATCTAATCCTGATGTTCACAGGCAGACCAACAAATCATATTTACAACATGTAATCATGAAAATTCCTCTAATGAGGGAGACAAATGGAAATGTTTATTTGGAAATCTCACAAGGCAAGGGCAACATGTTTATGTAAGTAATAGAAATGTGGATAATACATTTTCAGGAAAAATATACATCTAGCACTGGCTAGTTGCAACCTTTAACTTATTTATTTATTTATTTGAATCAGGCAACTGTTTCCAATGCTACTTTGGCCAGTGATTTGCACTTGCTATATGAAATGCATGCTGCTGCTTATCTCTGTAATTAACAGCTTGCTTTGAAAGCAGATGCACACAGTTTTGGCATAGGTTTACACAATTCAGCACAATATGGTTGGCTTGGCAGACAATGTGCAAAGGGAGTCATCACTATTTTAGCACACAGTGCTCCAATCTGCAAATCCCTGGACTGTGTGGTCCTTCCAGATATGAAGGTAAAGCCACTGCCATGGTAAACATGCCACTTCATGTGAATAGCACACTGAATGCCTCACAAATGACAACTGGCAGGAGACCAGCATCATTTCCGCCTGATCCATTGCTTTGATGCACTGTTTAATGCACTGTTTCTTAATTCTGAGAGAGGACACATAGGTTTTTCTCCCCTCTGAGTTAAAATGGGAGGCAAACATAGAGTGTAAAATGCTTACACTTGGAATGTGCAATGAATGACGGTTCTATTGAAACACCAGGTTTGAGCTCACAGGATAATGTGCTTTTGTAAAAGAAGCCGTGTGGGAGGGTGGCAATGAATATCTGTCTCTAAACTACTATTATCTATGGAAAGGTATATCTCTTGATTTAAATTGTAAGCCTACAATTTCCCTTATCTAGATAATACTATAGGGACAGATTGATCTGAACTGATAGGGCAAGGAGAAAGGGTTATTTACTCTGTCCTATGCCCTTACCTTGATACAAACTGGATATTCCTTGCTACTTCTTTAAAAAAATCTCCAAGCCAACATAATGCGTTGTCTGGGCCTAAGGCTAAGTATTTTCTGTTAGAAGTGCTCAATTGTTGGTCTCATGAGCCACCATTATGAACTTTATCTTCAAAAAAAAAAAACCAATACTCCTGTTGCATTGGAAGTAACCAACTGAATGAACTATCCCCATCCAATGAAGAGGCAAACCAAAATGACCCTCATTCAAAAAGGCTGATGTCTAAAAGAGAAATCATACACACATAGACGCACAGAATTGGACTCAATCTTTTTAATGAATTATTTCTTGCAACAATTTCTTGGAGCACTTATTAGCTATCTCAGCAGGCAGTCTTGAATCAGATAGTTTAACAGAAGGCAAAACTAACACCTCAAATTCAGAACATTTCAAAATGGTACAGATGAGAATGAAACATTAAAAGAGCAGCACATGTACTGCTCTTTAAAAAAATGTCTTGAGTCATTTAATTCCAAGTTGAACTTAGTGAACTGATTGTTTGTAAGGGGGGGTCAACACATAAGTAAACTTCATCAAGTCAGTGGGACTAGGATTAAATGGAATTCAGGGAATTTCATTTTAACAAGCTTGAATCTAATCTCTTCTACCGTTGGGTTGATGAAAATAGCCTTACATGAACATCATATGGATGACATAGTGTGGGAGTATAGTAAATGCATGTTTTCAGGCAGCTGGCACATGGAGTTATCTGATGCCTTATATCCTTCAATGCCACATCAAAGTGTAATGGGCTTATAATTAGATATAAAGATATTAGGAATGGAAATGAATAAATGATTTTCTGTGCAGAAAATAGAACACCTCTTAGGAAATGTTATTTTGGGGGTGGAGGGGCACAGGTCAATTTTTCATTTAATCAATCACTAAATTCTAATATTCACCAAATACTATGCAGCTTTTCAGGACTTTCAGTGTGGATAATGTTCAATTAATTGGTGTTGACCACAAGGATGAAATTTATTATGTTTTATATCACAAATGGACCCAACCACATACCACCTAACCAGAGGAACAATGTCCTGCATATAGGATTCCTGAGCCATCATATAAGATAGGCCTTTAAAAAAATGATGTGGCTTAGTATTTAGATGGAGCACTGTGCAATGCTGAGAATGAAGAATCCTGTGTGAAAAGGTGACCCCAGCTTTGTTATTTGTTTGTTATTCAATGAACCTCTTCACAATGGACCACTAAATAGCCCCATTTTGGCACTTTTGTCTGGGGCCCAGACAGGGATTGTATCATCAGGCCCCACCCACATTCCTCCCAAAGTGGAGGGGAAGCATCAAAAAATGTTTCATCCTCCACCATGGGGAGGAAAGTATGATTTGGGTAGCTCCAATGGAGCAGCCTGCACTTTCCTCCCCCTTCCCTCATATGATACGGAAAAGGTGGCGGTGCTACACACCTTGCCCATGCATTGACGCCCTTTCTCCCATCTGATGGGAACAGGGTGCCAACGTGCCCTGTCCTGTCCCCACCATCTGATGGGGGAAGTAGGGAGGGCGCATGAAACACCATGAGGCACCCCAGACACCTTCCCTTTCACCAGTAATGGCTGCACAATCCCCCTAGGCCATGTGAAGAGGTCCCTAGCTTCAGTCATATGCTTCTGTTGTTTAATATCTAAGGGGGCATCTATCCTGCAGAATTAACACAAATTGACACCACTATAACTATAATAGTGATATGAAATCCTGGGAATTGTAGTTTGGTGAGGCACCAATTCTTTTAGCAGAAAACACTAAAGACTTTGTAATTCTACAACTCCTATGATTCCATAGTATTAAGTCATGGCAGTTAAAATAGTTTCAAATGGTATCCATTCTATAGTGTAGGTGCATCTTAAGATGTGACTCCTCAAAACTATTCATATAATAGTTTTGAGAACTTTTCATTTGGGAAAGAGCCCATCTGTATACGGAATTAACTCTAATAAAACAGCATATTAGCTCAGCACCTAGAGAAGAACTCTTATCACAGTGGTGGGATAAACACGTGGGTTTTTTTTTTTTTGCACATCTGTACAAACAGGCACTCATCCCATAACACATGTTGTCAGTCCTGCTCAGATATCTTACTCTCCCCACCACCCAATTTTGCTGGTGTCTTTGGTCACTCAGAGGCCAATAATGAATGTCCTACTTGCAACAGGATTGACTTAGGTGCCAAGTGCTTCTTTACAAGTTTTCTCCCTGCCTCTACAAATGAAATCATGATGAGGAGAATAGCTTCATGTGAAACTTCGAGATTGAAAGGTAAAGGAGAAAATATTAATGTCTTCATTTGGCTTCATAGACTTTTATATTATCTTTTTCTACCATATCCTTTTTCCAGCAACAACTCTACCTCCTCCGTACTGAGAGAGGTAACTTGTGGGGAAATTATCTAGTAAAAATTATTGGGTCATCTTTATTTTGATGAGTAAGTGCTAGTCCTCACGCAAAGTTCCAGATGAGGTACCTGGAGCATCTGTCGAATCAAATTTGATGGATTTGTTTCAGCTTGTTCGGCCTGATGACGTGGACAAGATCCTTGGACCGGTGAGGTCAATCACATGCGCTCTAGACCCTTGTCCTATCTGGCTTATAAAGCTTGCCAGTGGGGGGCTGGGTGATTGGTTTTTGAGGATTATTAATACCTCATCTAGCCTGAAACAGGCAATTATTAGACCCATTTTGAAAAAGGCATCCCTTGATTCCTCCATTCTATCAAACTATCATCCAATTTCAAACCTCCCATTCCTAGGCAAGGTTCTGGAGCGAGTGGTTGCCTCTCAACTCCAGGGATTCTTGGATGACACTGATTATCTCGACGCATTCCAGTCTGGCTTCAGGCCTGGTCATGGCACTGAGACAGCTTTGGTCACCTTGGTGGATGACCTCCGCAGAGAACTTGACAGGGGGAGTGTGTCCCTGTTGGTTCTCTTGGACATCTCAACGGCTTTTGATACCATTGACCATGGTATCCTTCTGGGGCGGCTCTCGGGAATGGGGATTGGGGACCCTGTACTACAGTGGCTCCACTCCTTCCTGGAGGGCCATACCCAGATGGTGAATCTGGGGGATACCTGCTCGGACCCCTGGCCTTTGACCTGCGGGGTCCGCAAGGTTCTATTCTCTCCCCCATGCTTTTTAACATCTACATGAAACTGCTGAAGTTCGGTGCCATCTCTATGCAGATGACACTCAACTCTACTACTCTTTTCCATCTACTTCCAAGGAAGCCCCTCGAATCCTAGACCAGTGTCTGGTTGCTGTAATGGGTTGGATGAGGGCCAACAAGCTGAAGCTTAATCCTGATAAGACAGAGATCATCCAGGTCATCTGCTCGAATGATCAGGGTATAGTGTGGCTACCTGTGCTTGATGGGGTCACATTCCCGCTGAAGTCACAGGTCCACAGTTTGGGGGTCTTTCTGGACTCATCGCTGTCACTTGATGCCCAGGTGTCTTGGCGGTGGCCGGGAGGGCCTTTGCATAATTAAAACTTGTGCACCAACTGTGACCGTACCTCGAGAAGTCTGTCTTGACCATAGTGGTGCACGCTCTAGTTACCTCAAGGATGGATTACTATAACACACTCTATGTAGGGCTGCCCTTGAAGACAGTCCGGAAACTGCAGTTAGTACAACGGTCGGCAGCTAGGTTACTAGCTGGAGCTGCTTAAGGGGAGCGGTTAACCCCCCTGTTTAAGCAGCTCCACTGGCTGCCAATTACATTCCGGGCCCAATTCAAGGTGCAGGTTATTACCTATAAAGCTCTAAACGGTTTGGGACCTGACTGTCTTCATGACCGTGTCGTCCTCTATGGACCTACGTGATCTCTGAGATCTTCCGGGGAGGCCCGCCTCTCACTTCCACCCTCCTCACAACTACGTCTTGTGGGGATGAGAGAGAGGGCCTTCTTGGCTGTGGTGCCCCCTCTCTGGAACTCTCTCACCGGGGAGATTAGGTTAGCCCCCTTGCTATTGGCCTTCAGGAAACAACTTGGATGTTTTGGTTGGCTTTTGGTGAGACAAGCATTAGATAGTTAACTTCATATGATATTATCCGGTATTTATTAGGTCCGCATTTTATCTCATCACTCTACTGTTGCATAGATATTTTAGTTCCTCCACCTAGGTAGACAATAGAATTGTATTGATGGTTGATTGATATTATTAATTATTATAATAGCTCTGTTTTATATCGCTTTTTGTTTTTATTTTGTTATATTGTAAATTGTATTTATGTTGTTTTTACCTGATCATGTAGTTCGGGCTTTGCCCCATGTAAGCCACCCCAAGTCCCCTTGGGAAGGTGGTGGTGGTGTATAAATAAAGTTATTATCATTATTATTGTTGTTATTATTATTATTATTATTATTATTATTATTATTATTATTATTGTGCAAAAACATTAAGCACAGTGACTTTTCATCGCTATAAATCAGTGGTTCTCAACCTGTGGGTCCCCAGGTGTTTTGGCCTACAACTCCCAGAAATCTCAGCCGGTTTACCAGCTGTTAGGATTTATAGGAGTTGAAGGCCAAAACATTTGGGGACCCACAGGTTGAGAACCACTGCTATAAATCTTTCATTTATAGGGATGAAAGATTCCCAAGGTCTGACTCTCAAACTGATGGGACTCATGGATAAGATATGCATTTCCCTTGAGGCCAAATCAACTTACCTGATTGTGGAGAAAGAGGAATACCTCCCTACATTGGGATCGGTGTGGACCTTCAAGAGATAGATTATATGACCAATTATCCATAGGATCTACATGGCCACATCCACTACCACTGTAAACTAGCTGTCTGGATCTAAAATTTAGAAGCCTGAACAGAAATAATTAACAGTGCAATTTAAATACATGAACTCCAAGTTTAATTCATTTTCTGTGTCTTGTCTCCTCTCTTTTTTAGTTCTTCCATCTGCAAATAAATCTTGATTATTCGGTCTCAGTTTAATCCAAAAAGGAGCCATGGGCTATCAATATGGTTTATACATTTATTATATTATTTTATTCCAAATTTTCCTGGTGTCCTATGAGTAGCAGTTATTATGATTCCAAATTATGGGTAATTTTGCATCTTCTGCATCCACTGAAAATGAATTAATCATCCAAGTTGGACTATTTTTTTGTTATTAGCAAATGGGCACCTTGAGGAAAAATCTCTGGTGCGGTTGCCAGCTGTCTTGATCTTATTAATCTTTCCTTGTTGGTAAATATATTTAGGAACAATTTCTAAAATAACATTTAGAAATGCCTCCCGAGTCTGGATAATTGGCACTATAGGTTGTTTTTCTTCTTTTGGCAATAGCAGTATTTATTTATTTAAAAATTGTTCTTTCTAAATAGAAAAACACAGAGCTTTATTTCAGTGCTTCAAGTTCAAGAAGCTAGGCATCAACTACCATGTCATTAAGAACTGTATAGAAGAAGTGATGATATGCATGCCAATTGCAATATATTGACATCTATCTATGAATTCAGCACTTCTTCTTTCTTTTTTAAAGTGTACTCCCTTAAATGGTGTAAAATTTGAAATATCTTTGTCATAGCACATTATTGTCCTGTCCTATATATTCTGAATTTAACATACTTTTTATTTTAGGCCATTAAAAGGAGAATAATATAAATGTCTGAGTCTGACTGCAGTGAGTTACATCTCTGGGGAGAGGCTACTATAGAAAGAAAATTATGCTTACCAGAGAGAATGCACATTTTCATCAAAGCCTAGTTTGTCCTCTGTTTGTGGTGTAAACAATTATCAAACAAATGTGCTTGATCTGCTTTCTCTATCATTTGGAATCCTCAGTGTTCCATATCACAGAAAAACTCATGTCTTTACAGTGGACTCCACTTCAGGTGCATCTGCACTGCCAAATTAATGCAGTTTGACACCACTTCAATGGATCAATGGATCAATGCTGTGGAACAAAGTCTTCCAAAGTCTTATCTGCCTCACCAAATCATAGAATTATAGAGTTGGAAGAGACCACATGGGCCATCCAGTCCAACACCCTCCCAAGAAGCAGAAACATCACATTCAAAGCACCCCCGACAGATGGTCATCCAGCCTTTGCTTAAAAGTCTCCAAAGAAGGAGCCTCCACCACACTCCGGTGCAGAGAGTTCCACAGCCAAACTGCTCTCAGATATCTCTCATGATTCCACAGCATTGAGCCATGGCAGTTAAAAACTTTCCAACTGCATTGATTCTCCAGTGTGGATGGCTGGATGCACCCTCCCACACAAACACCCACATAACAGACAGCAGGAAGTTAATTCAGTGGGGGCCGCTCTCTATTTCATTCCTTTGTTAATTGTGTAATGTGAATGTCCGAAGAAGGCTCAAACATTCTTCCTTTTTGGAAAATAGTTGTCTCTAGATTATTCTATTTGTCTGTGAGAAAAAGTACATTCACTTTGGTTTTCCTGCCTTTACATTTCCACTGTTGCATAGATTTCTCTTGGGAAACATAGGGAAGGATTTGAGTGTGCATTTGCCAGTGGGAGTAATTGGAGAGGGAACATGTAGAATTTCTTCACAGTATTTCCTTGTGTTTTCTGTGGGAGAAAAAAGAATGAAAAGATAGAACAGTGTAATTTGACAATGCACCTTGACATCAACACATCATCTGAAAAATACTGTTCCTTTGAAAATGTTCAAGCTTTCCCCTTTACATAAATATGCAGGACTTGATTTTTATCAGCATTATGCATCCACACAGCTCATTTTGGTATATAGTATTGAGCACCTCAGTATATTGGTTCCCAAGTTGTTGTTTTATTGCCAGGAGGCACTGAAAATTTTATTGTATAAATTATGGAGACATCAAGTCCCAAAACAAGTATGATTTCATATAAATAATAGAGCAATTCATTGGGAATGAAGGCTGTTCCTGTTTTTTTCCATAAAGCATTGTTCTACACATTTGAATTCTTTTCTTTTCTTATGCATCATAGGACTCAGGATGCAGAAAACAAATATCCCATCTCCTTACCAGGTTTATAATGGTGAAAATCATTCTTTATCTAGCACATGACTAACTCCCTGACAGTCTCATGAAACTGGTAGCCTGAAAGTAACAATAGATCCAAGATTCAGCAGTACCAAGAAAAATATAACATAAACAAATCTGTGGTGATGGTAGAATACACATAGTGCTGATCTTAGCATTAAGAAAAATACATTCCTAAAAGGAAATATATTTGGTTCATTGATGTAAATGTTCATCTCTATCTACCTGTGCCCCCTTAAAAATCATCTACACAAAGACAAGATGGTCTATGTACAAAGAAAATATAATGTCCAAATAGCATATAGTATTATTAAAGTTCCCCATACAAAGCTCAGTTTGGTAGTACTAGACAAAATGAAAAGGAGCAACAGCTCTAAAACAAAAGTTATCTAAGTCTTATATTGGTTCCAATGTATATAGGCTTCAGGGATACTTGATCAATGAAAATATCTTCCAGACAAAGTAAGCAGACAGTCAGTCATGTTGCTATATACGGAATGAAGAAAATAATTATGGAGCACCGCTCTCAAAAAAGTCTTTGCAATTAAAGTCCAAATAAAGTCCCAAGTAAAGTCCAAGTAAAGTCTACAGGGGTGCCCAGGTTTTTTGGTACCCTGTTTTGGTTTTAGAGCTGTTGCTCCTTTTCATTTTGTCTGGTACTATCAAATTGAGCTTTGTATGGGGAACTTTAATAATACTATATGCTATTTGGACATTACATTTTCTTTGTACATAGACCATCTTGTGTTTGTGTAGACACTTTACAAGTATTCTGGGATTTTGTATAGTAGTATACCCTTAAAAATCATGACAAAAATCCAAGTGGCTACTTTACGTACTGTAACTGTTGAAAATGCAACAACAGTTAGCACTGAGAATGAAGAAAGCTTCACAATGGGCAGTAGCAATGGGGTTAGATAATTTGAATGACCTAGTATCCCCCTTCGGTATCTACTCATTCTTATTCCTCTATGATGTCAACTGATATTCTTAGGAATGTTTATCCACCTCTTCTTCTTCTTCTTCCCATGAGTTTTCTCTTGACCTTCCAAGATGCAGCTAGCTTAGATCAGCACCCTGATCATCTGTTTCCAAAATTCTTGAACAATCCTACATGTCCATTAAATGTGGGAAAAGGTGCCTTTCTGCATCTTGCATCTCCAGCATCCCCTTGATGGGTTTTATCAATTCTGGATATAATCACTGGTATTATGTAACATATATAAAACATCTTATATATATTTTCTCTGATGGAGTCAGCTATTGAGAATTTTAATTGACTTTTCCAAAGATGTTCCCAATTCTCCAGCTCAATATTTTTCCTAGGTCTTTAGTCCAGGAGATCACAGTGATTTTTGTTTGGTTGTCCTCTAAATTGTATTCTAATATATATTTATATAATCTAGAAACTAAGTCCCTATTCTTCTTCTCAAGAATACATTCCAATCAGAGCTGTCCTGAGGTAATTTTCCTTAGTAGGCAAAGGTATTTTTTGGCGCCCACCCACGGTACAGGGGCACGGGGCCGCACAGCATGGGGGGTAGGGCTGCGTGGCATGGGAGGCGGGGCCAGGCCATCCCGCCATGGCCTGTCTGGGCCTTCCTGCCGCACGGCCTGGCCCCGCCCCCCACTTGGCCCCACCCCCATGCCACTTGGCCCTGCCCCCACGCAGCCCCGCCCCCTGCATGGCCCCACCCCCCACAGGAAGGCCTGGAAAGGAGGCGAAGGAGGCGGGGTAACAGAACTAGACACTTATCACTATTTCTTCTCTCAGAAATAATTTCCATTGTTTTTTTTCTTTAGTTAGATACTCCCTATAAGTTCTTATTTTTTCATTAGATGTACTGCTTCCAATAGACGTAGCCATAAAGGGGTTTTTCATTCCATCTCTTCCTTATATCTCTTCCAAATCCTTAAGTTAGATCTTATTGGATGTCTGTTAAATTCTTTGTTCACATTTTTTTCATACCATAAATAAGCAGGCCATCCAAGTTAAGTAAGACACAGTCCTCAAGTCTAATCCATTCCTTTAACCAACTAATTCCTGCTGCCTCATTGTAGTATTTAATGTCTGGGAGGGCTAAACCCTCTCTATCTTTTGCAGCTATTAAATTCTTATATGGAACTAGCTGTGCCCGGCCACGTGTTGCTGTGGCTTTTTGGATTCGTTTGTTCACCAGGTGGAATAGCAGTGAATAGCCCTGCAGCCACAAAGCCTGGCCATTTTCTTCGTAAGGGTATCCTAGTTTGGTGAGCTGGAATACACTGAATTGTCTCTGTGCGGCAGGTATGCATGCTGTTATTAGTCTCCTTGAGTAGTATGTAATGGCCTTGCAGCCTGAAAGCCTGGCTGCTTCCTCCCTGGGGGAATCCTTTGTTTGGAGGTGTTAGCTGGCCCTGATGGTATCCTTTCTTGAATTCCCTTGTTTTCAGATGGTTTCCCTTTTATTTGTTGTCCTGATGGTATACATGTTATTGCTTTGTTATTTTTTTCCTGATTGTTTCCTCTGTGGAATTTCCCTGTGTTCAAAGTGTTGTTGTTTATTTAATGTCCGGGTATATTTTGTTTTTAATACTGGGTCCTTTTTTATTTCATTTGCCATCATTTGTTGGATGGTGTTAGCTAGCCCTGTTTTCCCTGTGTTGATAGTGTTGGTTTGTTTTCACTGTCCTGGTTGTAGATTGTTGCAATATTTGCTACAAGGTGTTGTTGTTTTGAATTTTGCTCTTTTAAGAATGTTGGAAGTAGTTTGCCTGTTTAGTATGTATTGTCCTTGTTGTTATTAAGATGGTAGGGGCTTGAGCAGTCTTGTTGTACTGTCCTGGTGTTTTGTACTGCAACTCCCATATTCCCAAATAGCAGGTTTGGGATTGTGGTAGTTGATGTCCAAATGGGGGCCCATTTTGTCAGAGAACTGCTTGATTGTGCTTGAAGAAATGGCCTCACAGCCCTTCTGTTGGCATCTGGTAAGCAAACTGAGGTGTTTCTGAAGTAATGGCAGTGTGGCTTTTTCCCTCCTGGCTGTTTCGCCCTCTGTCCCTTCTCCTGCCTGCGTTGCTTTCTCCTTTTCCAGCTTTTAAAAACTTATTTTCTTAGAATGCAGTCAGGGACTTTGCGAAAAGGCTTTACCGTGAAGGCTGGGGGGAGGAGGGAGGGAGGACAGGAGATCCGGACTACCACTGCCATAGTCTCAAATAGCTGGTTAGAGATTGTGGGAGTTGTTGTTTGCTCTCCCTCCTTTCTCCCACCTGCATTCACGCTATGTCGTTTAGTAAATTCCCTGACTGAATTCCAAGAAAATAAGTTTTTAAAAGCTTGAAAAGGGGAAATCTTTCCTTCACTCTTTTTTCCTCTGCCTCGTTCATTTGCCGGATGTGGTTGTTTAGGCCTATTGTCCTCCTCCTTCACGTTATGCAATCCACCGGCCCCGGTGGTTGGGATGCTCACACGCAGCTGCCTTTCATGCACATATGTCTTCCAAGAGTGGGGGCTGCTCCGCGCATGCACACAGTGCAGTTTTCATTTTTGGGGGGTTTTTTTAGTGACTTCCAGGTTGATTTTTTTTTTTTTTTTGGTTTTGATGTCTAAACACAGCGGGGATGACCATGTCTTTTGTGGCCAAGTTTCATGGGTTTTGGGTATTTAGTTTCGCTGTTTACTTTAAGGCAGAAATGGTCAGAACATTTATATATAGATATATAGATTCTGGTTTCTTTGCCAGCTCATATGAATTTATCCACATCTTTCCTCAATGACATATAAGGGTTTTTTTTTAATACACTTTTTCCAGATGAATGCATGTTTCAGCTCACATGGGGGGTGTATATCAAGCCAGCTTCAAACTAGATTATAGTGCCTGTATGGAAGGGCCCTAAGTTTCTTTCACCAAGACATTAGAGTGTTTATGCCTTAGATCAAGATCTCTAATTGCTGCATGCACTCTAAGAGGAATAAGTCTGTCAGTGGATCTAGAAAGAAACACCATCTTCTAGCCCCTTTCAGTCCTCCATATCTACTTTAGAAGACTGGGACATTTCAAAGATAGCACCTTTGTGCTGACAGTGAGGGCAGTGCTAGAAAAAGAATGTTCTCTTATAGTCATGCAGGGATTGTGTGGAATCTAGTTTCTCTTATAGGCTTCATTCATCAGCATAAGAGCTAGTTGGAGCTTAGTCCATAACTTCAACAAAAGGAATACATTTCCTAGTTATTGTTGGAGTATTTCCTGGATATAAATATAATGAATCTAAAACATATAACCCAAGTATTCCCAGCTACGTAAATCGATGATAATCAAATACTAAATCAATACAAATCAATTCATGCCTTCATAATTGGTTAAAATCAACAGAACCTTGCTGCTAAGTAACAGGTTTAATTTCATTTTGTAAATTTGTTTTTAATCTAAGGATGTCCTTGTTTACTCTGAGGACATTTCTGATTCATTGTCATGTTGGTGATTTAAGTGTCACTATATTATATGTGCAATGAAAGACTTAAAATGTGAACTGTATCCTGATGTAAAACTTTTCAGGATCGCAGGGAAAACATCCTACATGTGATTGTATTCTCTCATTTTCTCTGTAGCCCTGTTTTGAGTACATAAGAGAAAAATCTATCTGCATGAACTTAAAAAAAAACCCAGTTCTTTACCATTCCACCAACATTTCCCACTAACTGCAACTACTAGGCTTGTCCGATCGATGGAAAAATGTTTCAATTCTCGTTTCTAAAGTAGGGGGTGCCGGCTCTTCGATATAGAAATTATTTCTTAATTTTTCACCCAAAATTTTCGGATATTTCCGAAAATTCGTAATGTTTCTAAAATGTTTCTAAAATGGCGGACGTGCATGCGCAATCGCCAAAAAACAGGAAACCGGGGGGGGGGCTTTTCTGGGGGTCTCCTGCCCTCATTTCTTGAGCTATTCTCATCAAATTTGGTACAGTGGGAGAACACATTTCACACTCTTTGCTCAACAAATTGCAGAATGTTTCCTGTCTCCTATGATTTTTTGCAAATTTTCATAACCTTTTATAATACACTATTTTTCAATATTTGAAGAAACCTGTTCCTGGTTTGAAAGTCTTATTTCCTGTTCAATTGGGTTCTTATCACTGTAAAAGTCCCTCTTCTACTTGTGTAGACTTTGGATTAGAAATGCAGCACACGCCAAGCAATGCCTTGACAGGATTGGCAACGTCCTTTGGAAACTATAAATTGCCTTTGAACCTTTTGATCAATGGTGCCACTGGCTGACCTTGTGATTGCAAAAATGAAACTCTGGCTGAGGACTTTGGATTAGAAATGCAGCACACGCCAAGCAATGCCTTGACAGGATTGGCAACATCCTTTGGAAACTATAAATTGCTGTGGACCCTCTATTGAATCAAATCAATGTCTGACTTTGTGATTGCAGAAATAAAACTCAGCCCAAGGCTTGGGAATAGAAATGGAGCATGAGGGAAGCAATGCCTTGGCGGGTGCCCCACGTCCTTTGGAAACTATTTCTTCCAATGTACCCTTTAGGTTTGAAAACAATGTGTGTCTTTGTGATTGCTGCAATAACACTCAGCCCGGGGGCTTGGGATTACAAACGGAGCGGGAGGGAAGCAATGCACTTGCAGAAATGCAGACATCCTTTGGAAACTATTATTTTCAAGTCCCCCCCTTTCAGGATTGCAAAGAAGGGCTGATGTGGTGATTGCTAAATTCCAAAAAAGAAAACAGAAAGGCAAAAGGTCTCCCTCAGGAGTAGATGAAAAGCACCCCAAGCTCAGCACTAGCAGGGACGCAGACGTCCTTTGGGAAAAAAAAGTTCCCTAAAGCCAGCCACAGCAAGGACTCTGCCCCAAGCCCCCAGCCAATTCCCCCCCCAAAAAAAACACAATATCAAACCAGCAACAACAGAAACACTCTACCCCCAGTCACTTAGCCCTCTCTCCCCCAAGCAAGCAAGCAGCTTCCCAGCGCGCGCGAAACACCCTCTCTCCTCGGTATCCCAACCCAGAATGGCTTGGTTCAGTTGGGGAGGGTATTTTTATAGAGATCCTCCATGTGGACGCGGAGGACGCTAGCCCCCACCTTTTTCAGCCATCGTGGAAGTCTCTGATTGGCCAGGGAGCGGTAGCCATGTTAGGCTGCACTCCCATTCATGTTAGGTTGCAGAAACAAAATAAATAAAAAAAATATTTTTAAAAAAATTTGGAAGGAAAAAATTTAACGAAAATTTTAAGAAACAATTAGAGAATGGGCCAACGATGGTTCGAATTACATTGCCAGTTGCGCCCAGGGAAAACGTTTCAATACCCGTTTCAAAAAACGAGAACAATCCGAAATAATTACGAAACGAGAAACATAATGAATATTTGGACAACCCTAGCAACTATACATTTTGGCTGGCATCCTGCAACTGACATACACAGTTCTATGTATGTCTCTTTGTGTCGTTCCTTTCCTTTTGGTTATTATTTATAGCCCTCAGCAATGATCAATTCCCCTTGATAATACATCTCCCTTCCTCCCCACCTCCAGTGTCTGCTGGAGAGTAGAAATGGCTGAGAATACAGAGATACAGAATGGGGGACGCCTGGCTAGACAGCAGTACATGTGAAAAAGATCTTGGAGTCCTTGTGGACAACAAATTAAACATGAGCCAGCAATGTGATACGGCTGCTAAGAAAGCCAATGGGATTTTGGCCTGCATCAAAAGGGGTATAGCGTCTAGATCCAGGGAAGTCATGCTCCCCCTCTACCGTGCCTTGGTCAGGCCACACCTGGAATACTGTGTCCAATTCTGGGCACCGCAGTTGAAGGGAGATGTTGACTACCTGGAAAGCATCCAGAGGAGGGCAACTAAAATGATCAAAGGTATGGAGAACAAGCCCTATGAGGCTTAAAGAACTGGTAACTCTATCAAAAAAAGAGATCAGATTAGTCTGGCATGATTTGTTTTTGGTAAATCCATGTTGACTATTAGCAATGACTGCATTTGTTTCTAAGTGTTCGCAGACCACTTCCTTAATGATCTTTTTCAGAATCTTACCTGGAATTGACGTGATATTAGAGGCAAAGCTGAAGTATTTTGGCCACATCATGAGGAGACAGGAAAGCTTGGAAAAGATCACGATGCTGGGAAAAATGGAAGGAAAAAGGAAGAGAGGCCGACCAAGGGCAAGATGGATGGACAGTATCCTTGAAGTGACTGGCTTGACCTTGAAGAAACTGGCCGACAGGGAGCTCTGGCGTGGACTGATCCATGAAGTCACAAAGAGTCGGAGACAACTAAACGACTGAGCAGCAGCAGCATTGAGGCTGACCGGACGGTAATTGATTGGGTCGTTCTTTTTTCCCTTCTTGAAGATAGGAACCACATTCGCCCTCCTCCAATCTGCTGGGACTTCTCCCGTTCTCCAAGAACTCTCGAAGATGATTGCCAGTTGTTCTGAAATAACTTCAGCTAGTTCCTTCAATACTCTTGGATGTAGCTGGTCTGGCCCTGGGGACTTGAATTCGTTTAGAGCGGCCAGGTGTTCCTGGACATCTAGTTTCCCTATTTGGGGTTGGATTTCCCCTAATCCTTCATCCATTCCATGTTGCTGAGGTTGAAGACGGCTTTCTTTTTGTGAGAAGACTGAGGCAAAGAAGGCATTTCCCTGTCCCTTGTCACCATCACCCCATCTTCACCTCGCAGAGGCCCTACCGCCTCCTTGTTCTTCCTTTTTCTACCCACGTAAGCAAAATAGCCTTTATTGTTGTTTTTAATGTTCCTGGCAAGCCTGAGCTCATTTTGCATTTTATTCTTGTGAACCTTTTCCCTACAGGAGTTGGCTATATGTTTGAATTCTTTGGTGATTTCTCTCCTTTTCCACTTCTTGAGTCTTAGCCCAGTTAGAAGTTCTTTGGACATCCATTATGGCTTCTTCACACTTGTCTTATTTTTTTTTTCTTTATTGGCACTGTTTTCATTTGCTTGCCCCTAAGGATCCGACCACTTCGACTGTATTGATCAGGTCTTCCATATTTGTTAAGATTAGATCAAGAGTAGCCCATCTCATTTTTGCCTTTTCTACCTTCTGGACCATAAAATTGTCTGCAAGGCAAATGAGGAATTTGTTGGACTTTGCACTCTTAGCTGAGTTTGTTTTCCAACAGTTATCGGGATAGTTGAACTCGCCCATGACTACTATATCTTTTCTTTGTGCCTGTCTGGTCAGCTGTTGACAGAAGGCTTCATCAAGTCCTTCATCCTGACTCGGAGGTCTGTAGTATACACCCACGACGAGGTCTTTTTGAGTCCCGGTTCCCTTGATTCTTATCCAGATGCTTTCAAGCTGGTTTCCCGGATTACAATTTTGCATTTCTTCTGCAATGTAACTGCTTTTGACATATAAAGCTACTCCCCTTCCTCTCCCCTTTGTTCTATTTCTGTGAAAGAGGTTATAGCCCTCAATGGCTACATTCCAGTGATGGGAGTCATCCCAGCTGGTTTCATTGATGCCTATGGCATCATACGTGTGGTGCTGTGCTAAAAGTTGGAGTTCACCTTGCTTATTTCCCATGCTCTGAGCATTAGTGTAAAGACATGTAAGCCCCTGTGACCTCCCCTTGAGCTGTTTATTTGGGATTATTGTGCTCTCGGTACTTGGTCCTTTCTGTGTTTGTGCAGTCCTCCATTTACCATTTTGGAGGTTCCCTGTGGTCATGGGTAATATAGTGTTCGCCAGGCTGTTGTTCCCCTCCCCCAGTAGATCTAGTTTAAAGTGCGCTTGATGAGGTTTGTGAGTCTGTGTGCAAAAAGATGTTTTCCTACTTGTGTGAGATGCACCCCATCACTTGCCAGTAGGCCATCCTCCTGGAAGAGTAAGCCATGGTTGAGGAAGCCAAATTGCTCCTCCTGACACCATTTTCGGAGCCAGTTATTGACCTGTACTATTTTTCTGGCCCTTGTAGAGCTGTGTCCTACAATGGGGAGGAGGGATGAAAAGATCACATGTACATTACACAGTTTTGGCTTTGTTCCGAGAACTCGAAAATTGTTTGTGATCTTTTGAAAAGAATGCCTAGCGGTATCATTTTTCCTACATGAATCAACATAAGGGGGGGAGGGTGATGGGGCTTTAGGAGCCCAGTGAGCCTCTGAGTGATATGGTGCATTTTTGCAATGAATTGGTATGCTACTTTTTATCAATGCACATTTTAAATGCATAGTTATATATTTTATTTAATTGTATTCTATCGTTACAATTCTTTATTTTCCAATACTGTGTTGTTAACTGCCTGAACCCAAAGAGCAAACTCACTAAAATACATACGCAAAAATAAACTGGCTAAATTACAATTTAATAACATAATGGCTAGGAAAGCTTTTTGCTACTTTCCCCTTTCCATTGAAGTAGAGATACAGTGGAATCCAACTTCAATTTTAGCTTTGAACAGCATCTTCAGAGGGCACCTGGATAGTTCAGGTGACATGTCCAACTCTATTCCCCAAAACCTTGCAATTGTTTACCTCCCACCACACTCAGCATGTGTTTCCTGAAGCAGCCAGCTTACTGCCCAGTGCTAATAGGAAGATCAATTCTTTGTGTGTCCATTAAATCCACGGATTTCTGCATTTTCCCTTAAGTTGAGGAATCTGGACACATTTGCAGCTCCAAGTTCTGAAGCTAATATATTCACTACTTTTAAATAATGACCTATCAATATTTACCAGGCCATGGTATCTCACAATAGTTTTAGATATCTACCGTATTTACTATAAATCAGTTGCAGCAAAAATCACACTATGCAGAAAATATACTAAGTGGCTTAACGTAGAGGGATTGTAGCAAGGTGTAAAATTGAAAAAGTCACTTCACATTTGCTCACTTGTACAGTATACCTATAAGCATGTAAAAATACTTCACCTAACTGCTAAGAGAGTTAGAGGCCAACACCTATAATAAAAGTGTGCAAAGCAAGAGTTGTAGCTTACATCTTTCATATTTTTGTGTGAATTGCAATACATTTATTGATTGTCTGTGTCTGTGTGTGTGTGTGTGTGTGTGTGTGTGTGTGTGTGAAAGAGAGTGATCTCAAATTGGTGGGCTGTGACAGTATTTCCAAAGATAGTGAGGAATGTGAGTCTATAATTTTTATACTATTTCGGCATTTTTGGTTATGACACTTTTTTGTTCTTGGAGTGAGCATGCATGAAGGTGATGATTGTTACTCCAAAAATGTGCTGGTGTATCTTTGAATTCTTTAATTATAGAATTAATCTGAAAAGCTTCAGTGCTTTATTCATTTCCATAGAAGTAAGTATTACTGCATCAAGTAAGACTTGTTTGTGAGCAGATGTCTATAAGATTGTACAGTTAACTTCTGGAGATATGTGTGATTCTGACTACATTCTTAAGAAAATGACGTGTGTGAACATCAATGAAATGTTATCTCCCTGGCACCCAGTTCTGTGAGGGTGAATGCAATTGCAGCATAGATTTCTTCATTTCCCAAGCCATTTCAGTCAATCTTTCATCCCGTGATATTTTCTCAAAGTAGGCCATTTCTTGGTGCTATGTGATGCTGCAGTCACTGATATATTAAAAAAATATTTATTTATTGTTCCACTTTACTCCCAATGTGACCTAAAACAGCATCTAGTATAAATTAAGGCAAATTAAGAGGGGCACTATGAAGGGAAGAGTTGGGCAAGACTGGTAACTATCAACCAACTACAATTCAGAAAATGTGGTGGAGGGGAACCTATGGAAAAGAAAACAAAACTTAGTGATATCTTAACTTTCATGCTTTTAATCCAGGTCTTAAGGAAGGATATAAGGACTATCAAGATGCCTAAAATGACAGGAAGGGGAAACTATGTGAGGTCCTCCCCCCCCCCCCCCCCGCTGCCATTGCCACAAACGGGCTAAATGAATCTTTTGGCTTCCTGGATTGAAAATGGATTTCTGTCCTCCCAAATTTGGAAGGCTACCGAAAAATGGATTGGGACCCCCATCGAAATCCTGAAACGGAGCATGGTTTACCCATATTGCACAAGCCTACAAGAAAGTCATATGCTCCCTATAACCAGCCCCAACCAGCAATCTAGCCACAGTATCTTGCGTCTGTTGAAGTTTCCAAGCAGTTTCCAAAGACAGCCCTACATAAGAGTTTTGCAATAATGCAAAAGGGATGTAATCAAGAAATGTGTTACCATGGTAACATTGAGGGAAAGGTACAGCCAGTGCACTAGTTTAAATAGGATACACTTCTCGCCATTACTGAAACCTGGACCTCTAAGCTCAGAACTGAGTCTAGGAGCATACCCAAGCTATGGCCATGAGTTTTCAGGATTTTATTTATAACCCTTTCCAGCAGAGGCTTAATCCTTGTTCTCTGATCTACTTTCTCCTTGACCAGGAACACCTTTGTCTCATCTGAATTAATCTTCCATTTCTTTGGTCTAATTTAGTTTACTACTGACAACAGACATGAAATTGCTTTCTCTGAATTTTCTGTAAAGGAGACACAGAATTAAGTGTCATGGGAATACTGAATACAGTGAACTCTCAGGGAATTTCTACACTGATCACTTAAGCTTGTGTGGAAATGAATCAGCCCCATATAGGGCTAATTTTGGTTAATGGCCACGGTGGTCTTACCCCAGGTTAACCTAAATTGGGGTAAAGGCCAAATCCTGATCTAGAATTCTGGCTTTCTGACTTAAGGGTTATCATGACTGTCATCCTGCATTTCTCAGGCTTGGGACTCAGGCAGCCTTCCTCTCCCCTCTCCCTCTGTGCACCAATGTTCTGTTTGATGACAGACAGAGTGATGCAAAGAAGGTAGTTGTCATCTCATGGTCGGGGACCACCACAACACTGAGAGGAGGGATACAACAGGAATACCCAGTGGTGCTAAACTGTGTTTAGTGTAGCTGGGTAGTAGGAACTCCACGGTGATTGAGGGAGCCTCTGTATGGCTCCATGGGGGCCCCAGCATATATTTGGTATGTTGGAAAGTGCCATGCTGTTTGATACCACTTTAACTGTTATGACTCGATGCTATATAATCATGGGAATTCTAGTTTTATAAAATCTTTAGCCTTCTCTGCGAAAGATGCTGGTACCTTACCAAACTACAACTTCCAGGATTCCATAGCAGTCATCACAGTTTAAATTGGTGCACCCATTTCCACTTTTTTTGCAACTGCAAAATATGCCTTTAGCTTTAAATAAATATTTGAGCAATCAATGTTTTCCTACTAGTATTTCTTTCCCATTTCTTTGAAAAGTATGCTCTGCATGCTTCAGACACTGTATTAGTATTATTCCCTGAATAAGAAAAAAGTTTCCACTGACTTTATCTTCTATTCCAGTAGTTTTTTCTTCCTCTGAACCAGTGGGATACAACTATCAATGATTAATGTGAATATTACAGATTTTTAAACTCATACTTTATGATTAATACATGTGTTTGTGCACAAATGTTTAAATTATCCTTTCTGCAGAGAGCCTCACATATTTTGGGAAGGATCTTAGTTATATTGCACTGTCCATCATAACACATTTCCTCTTAAGAGGATAGTGTTTATACATTGAAATACAACTGATTGATTACTTCTGGGAGATTTTAAACACTGAATTTCCAGGCAGTTTGGTCAGTAATGCATTTTCATTTCGTTCATACATCCATCTCTTCAACTTTCCAGAAATCCAAAAACAATTTACACTATATCATAACTTCTCCCTGGGAATCTGCTTTATTTGGTTGTTTGATGAACAATTTTTATTTCATATTCCATTAGACATATGAGATTCTCCATGACTATCCAACACAAAGCACATATACATCTGTCATTTGACACACACACACACACATCTCTCCAAGAAATGTCTACATTAGTTTCTAAATATACACAACATGGTAAGCATTGACATCTATGATGACAGAAAAGTAGACAATTTAACTGAAGCTTGACTGCAAGATTATTATTTTCATGCCCTTGGTTATTTGTATCTTACTAGATACAAATCTTTAAAAATTGCCGCTTTTGTTTTTTATAGCATGTTCAGGATATGGCATGCATAATATGAATCACCATGTCATGATATGCATGTGTATTATTATTCACAACTGGAATGACTTTGTAATATTATGTACACTTTTCTGTAACCATTATTTGTATATATTTAACAATATCTCTTACTATTGACACTGAGCAATGTCCCTTCAGAAAGTGCAATTTCTAGGTCATAAAAAGATGGTGGCTGTTTTTTAAAAATGGGTTAGGTGAATTTATCCATATCAAGTCATGTCAAAGCTAATCTGAAGATGCCTTACAGCCCTGAATATGGCCATATGGAAGATCTTCCAAATCCACTCATAACGATCCTATACCCAGTTGCCAGCCTTTTAAGCTGGTTTGCCTTCTACAGTATCGCTATAGGAATACTCCTTGAACCTAGCAGCAACTGTTTATAATGCAAATACTAATTCTAAGTCACTACGACCTAAATCCAATTTCATGTCTCTACTAAAGTAAAGCCACTGAATGAACTAATTAATGGTAAGTTAAAATTAATGCAAATCTCTTGCTTGATGGGTCTACTTTACTGATGGACTTAGGCCACAGGGTTTTTTAATTTTAGAAATAAAGCTCTTAATTTTCTGAAATGTTTGGATGTAGAAATTGAAATGTTCCAAATTGTGTTCTATGACAGGGGCTTCTAGGATTATTGTCTAATTAATTATAGACTTCCAGGTCTCAAGGTGACTTTGCTCCTATAAGGAGCATATCAGCTCCCCTCTGACATGATAAGATCATGACAATTTTCAAGCTAGGACAGGAATTTGCCTTTACAAAGGAGAAATATTTGTGACAAGAAGCAAGCATCCTTGCTCTCCATCTACCCGCTGTGTCCACATTTTTCAAATTCTGCCTTCATTCTCTGGTCGATCATGTAAAATGCATGTTTTCCTTATGCTAAAAATGTGCCATTAGATGAAGAAGCATGTAGCTTTTGTGCAGGTGCTTTGTAAATTACTATTGCAAGGATAAAGGTCAGCTATAATAACAGCATGAGTCTCCGGGGCAAGATGCTGTTGTTTACTGTAGAAAAGAAGTTTATTGAAGGGTATAATCCCTTGTACAGAAATATTTATTTAAGAAAGGAAATTGCCAGAAGACTCAGATCTTCCTATCAGCGTGAATAATGCCCTTAACCAGCTTTGGGGCTCTGGAGAGGCAGCAGGAAGAAAACCAAGTTTTCAAAATTCTCCTGTGAACTAGACTCCAGAAAAAGATTTTCATCTTTGAAGATATAGAAGATTTCCTTGTAGGTGGCCTGTCTTTGAAGATAATCCACAAAAAGAATCAAAATAAAAAGCCTAACGCTTTCAAGCTAGTTTCAACTCTTTTCCTTTTCCACCTGTGATACTTGATTCCCTTTAAAACATGGCACAGTATTTTTCCCCTTGCAGTTTAAAAATCGTCCAGATTCCTTGGTATAGGGATCCATATGTGCTTCAAATAACAATGGCACAAGACAAGCTTAACAATCACGTCACAGGGGGCCAATATTGGCCTGAAGGCAACAAGGATGTTTTAGACACTAGCTTGTGAAATGATAAGTGGTGTATTAATGTTTGAGCCCCAGCTTAACTCCTGCAATGACAAAAAAGTGGAATGCCCTGCAATCGGAAGCTGTAAAGGACATGGTGTACTTCTAATTGTGAGAAGCAGGCTGAACAATTGCCTGGTCCAAGGCCAGTGGATGCTGAATAATTTGCTCAGGTGGCAGAGTCATTCTCTTGAGGCAGAATGGCATCTGTCTGTTTGGGAACATACCCCTGCTGCCTGATCCACCAAGCAGAGTCATCTGCCGCTTTTGGCAATGGATAAAATACCAGTGTGGCAACCTGCAGGAAGAGGGAACAGAAGGAATAAGTAATGTAAGCAAAATGCTAGCTCTGCACTAAGCTTATCTTAATAAGCATATAATTAATCTCAGATTTTGGCAATGTGGTTTATTCTTTAAACAGAAAATCCTGGAAAGGTAATTATCCATTCTGTCAATAGTATGCAGAGGAACATAGATGGGGCTACAGTAGCTTAACTGAATGACTGTGGCAACCAAGCATTATTAAAATGATCTTCATTTTAATTTTCTCAAGTATGATCCCAAAGCTTGGAAGTAATATTAGCTAGTAAGAATCAAACGACAGACAGGATTTATAATTGATTCCCAAACAGAGGTCCAAAAGGCCTCTTACTTTCCCACTCACCACTCAAAAACCTTATTCACCTTCTTTATTTAGAAAACCGTCTTGCCGTCTTCAAACTCAGAAGTAGTGCTTAGTTTTTGCTTGTTTTTTTTTCTTCCTGAATCAAGTGGCCTAGCTATGTTACCTATAGAACCTTTGCCTATTATTTAGTTCTTTGGCAGCTAGCCTTTTTGGCTTCCCATATTTAATTTTGACTTGAAACCAGTCACTGGAATTTGGATGGCAACCACAAACACTTTGTCAGATTTTTGAAGACCTCACCACTATTTCCCAAAGCCCCCCTGTAATGAAGTGTGAATTTTTAGTTTACAGATGCCATGTTTAATTGTGTTTTAAAAGGGTCAATATTTCAGTTACTCTGCACTCAAGACTTGGTTGCCATGGAGAAGTGGGCGGAGCCAACTGTCATTTTGTGTGGAGAAGTGCAGGTTTGAAAAAGAGCAGTTAGTCTGTGTCCTGCTGAGGTACAGTTAAGACTGATTCTCAGTTGGAGGATCAGGGAGACTCAAGTGCTTATTTGAGTCAGTTTAAAATAAGTTTGGTGACTTATTTTAAGGTAGTCTACTTCCAGATAAGGAACAGATAGTCTGTGATTGCAATTCACAGGGTGACTGCAGTTTAAAGCAGTAGGGAAAGAAGTGATGTTTTAAGAAGTTTAAAACACCTCAATGTAGCTTTGCAACTGTTAATCAAAGTGCCTCTAAAGAGAAGTTACTGTAACCATTAAGCTTGTGTCTGAATAAATGTGTTATTGTTCTTTCTAACATCTAAGCTTCTGTCATCTATACTACCATCTAAAGCAAACAAGGAAAAGGAAGAAAACCCAAAATTTAAAAGTCTCCTTTCTAAGTAGCCAATGGCTACATCTTCCCATAGTGGTGGCAAGAGTTGATAATCTCCTTGACATCTGGTGGCCACATTATAAACTTCTTTAATAATTGGTGGCAGCGTTTAAATAAATAAAAACATATTTAAATTGGTGGTAGCGATAATATAAAATTAATTAATAAAAACAATCTCCACCTCCACATCTTCTCAATTTGGTAGCAGCAGTGGGATTTTAAAAAAGAGTCCCCTCTGCCTGAGTTCTGCTCAAATTGGTGGTAGCGGTGGGATTTTAAAAAAGAGTCCCCCCTGTCTGAGTTCTCCTCAAATTGGTGGCAGCGGTGGGATTTTAAAAAGATTCCCCCCTGCCTGACTTCTCCTCAACCCCCCCCCCCAATAAATCACCCATTTGGAAAATGGGAATAAAGCTGGATTCTAAAATCTGAACAATAAAAACATTGTGACTTTTGGTGACTTTTTGTATCTTGGTGATGTATAACTGCCACAAAGAGATATGCAAACAAACATACTCTCTTCTATTTGCCCTCCAACCCCCTGAAATAATGAGTCAAGACAAGTAGCTTGGGTTTAAAACTGGGCAACTTTATTGAATGTTACCTAATTAACTTTTAATTTGGAAGGAGGTCCAAATTCTCAATAGCCATCTATGAATTTGGTGAGGCATAAAGCCAATATAGATGGCCCTGCCTGACCATCCTTTTAACTGAATTTAGAGTGAAACACCAGGTCCCCATCATAACTAAACCTGGATGACCTGAAGGGGAATGTGGTGGAGAGTTCTGCCTCAGGAATGCATGAGGTCAAAGTTTCCCATTCCTGGGCCATAATTGTTCACCCTTGCCGAGGCTGTATAAACCCTAGGCGAAGATTCATGCCTCTGGCCTACACCAAAACTGAGGTGCCGTGTGGTGCACACCAAAATATGTGATTCCCCTAAGTATTCTGATGACAACCTATTTAAATGAACACACCTGTGATGACTCATGGGCCTTGTAGTCCTGTTCCTAGTACTATTGTGGCAGACGAAGAGGAAAACATGGGGTTTTCGCCGGTTCAGCAAGAGCCGGAGTCTCTTCACCTGCAGGATGTTGTCCTCAAGAATTCAGCCAAACAGGCCTTGGGCAGAACTCCCCCCCCCCCATTTCCCAGAAAAGAATCTTATTCCAGAGAAAGGGGAAACAGAGATGCTCAACGGAGGAGTTTACGCATTGCTGCCAGAAATCAAGCTGATTAGGCTTGCTTCCCTTGGGAAATTCTAAGGAGTCACACATCTGGACAGAGTTGGGTTTCGCTTCTCGTTCTCTAGGGAAAGAGTTCTGTTGGCGGGAAAACAAGACCCAATATAGGTGGTTGGCGCAAGGAATTCTTTGCGGAGTCAATTGATCAGCTTCAGGAGAGAGGTCGTGTGTGGACTTCGTACCCCAGTTCCTTGCTTCTCGGATCAAGTTTTCAAGCCTTGCCTAGCCTTGCAGTTTTACCACGGACCCTGCTCCACGCTCATGTTTTGCCTTTGTTTCCAGTTATGAATCTAGCCAAGAATCAAGTTTAATTCCAGCCTTGTTGTCAAGCTTCATTGAACTCTAGTTTCACTTGTTTTTATTGCTTTTATATATTTCTTTAATAAAGATATTAGATAGAGACTGGCCTCTGTGTAAGGTTATTGGTGCTCTGCAGCCAGGGTCCTGACAGTTTGATTCCGCCACCTTAAGCACCAAACAACCTAAGGCCCGAATGTCTACAGGAACCGGAGCGGAAGCTCAACCACCCAGTTACACCATTTCCCAGGAAGAATTCAATAGGATCCGAGACACACTCCGAACGCAGGAGGGAGAAATACGGGGCTTGAAGGAACGCGGAGCCCGTCTCCCTGCCCTAGCGCTACCAACCAAGTTTTCTGGAGAAGCCTCCAAGGTTCATGTCTTCCGTCGCCAGTGCCAGGCGTACTTAGAAGCCCGCCAAGCCGAGTTTCCCCAAGAAGATGTCAAGGTGGCGTGGATCTACAGTCTCCTAGATGGGCCTGCGGCCACTTTGGCGACGGTGCTATATGACGCGGGTTCCACGCATCTAAGCACCGCGCAAAATTTCTTGAATTACCTTAGAAAGACCTGGGGGATTGAGGATGACGAGGAGGCGGCCGGCCATAAACTCCGGCGCCTCTTCCAAGGGGACAGGCCATTGTCCCGGTATATAGCCGAGTTCCGGGTGCTGGCTCAGAGCACCGGCTGGAACGATATATCCCTTAGAGGACAGTTTCACGAGGGCCTCAACATCGAGATGCAGGAAGAAATCTCTAAGGTGGACCCCCCAGGGACTCTTGAGAGACTCATCAACCAGTGTTTACGAGCCGAAGCCCTGCTTGCCAACAAAAAACAGTGGCTCCGAGGCCAGAGTGGAAGAGCCGGAGTGAAACCTCCCGCTTCTGCCAGTGTTCAGCCACATCCAGTATGGAGATTCCCACCGCCAGCCCCAAACCCCATGGGAAGCGAGGAGGAGCCGATGCAGTTGGGCAATGTGCGCCCCCGACTAGATGTTGCCGAAAAGGCCCGCCGCCAATGTTTGAATCTGTGTTGGTACTGCGGGAATGGGGGCCACTTCGCCAGAGAATGTCCAGCCAAAAAGAAGCCCGCCGCCCGCCTGGCGGCGGCGTCCTCCGCGGAGGCGGAGGCGGCCGAGGCGGCTGGAGCGAAGCCGGCGGGGGAAGCCAGCGACCGGGCGTAGAGAGGCTCGCCAACCCGGTCAAAAACCCCACTCAAGAGCCGCAGACGGGGGTCCTATTTCTCCTGGTGGTCACGCTGTGGTCAGTGGAAAAGGGACCCGTCATGATCCATGCCATGATAGACTCAGGGGCAACAAACAATTTCATCGATAGAGAGTATGCTGACTCTCTGGGATTACAATATCATGATTTCAAGAATGCCCGGGTGGTGCAGGCCATAGACGGCCGACCCCTGAAGACAGGTCCGGTAAGCCAATGGACTGAACCCACCAGAATGTGGATAAGGGAACACATGGAAGAAATTTCTTTCTTCGTTACCGAGGTTCCCCACTTCCCTGTGATTTTGGGAATTCCATGGCTGACACTCCATGACCCAAACATCTCCTGGTCCAACAGAGAACTGCAGTTCGCCTCAAGATATTGCCAAAACCATTGTCTAGTAGCCAAGGTCTGCCATGCCACAGACGCAGAGCCCATCAGCACCTTGCCCAAGAAATATTCAGACTTTTGGGATGTTTTCAATGAAAAGGAAGCCGAGAAACTACCCCCACATAGACCCTATGACTGTGCCATTGACCTGGTGGAGGGGGCCCCAATTCCGCGAGGACACCTCTACTCCCTGACTGAACCAGAGCAGGAAACTCTCAGGGAGTTCATAGAGTCAAACCTCCGCAAGGGGTTCATCAGACCCTCTCAATCCCCAGCAGCTTCCCCAGTGATGTTTCTGAAAAAGAAGTCAGGGGACTTACGTTTGGTTGTGAACTATAGAGCATTGAACAATATCACGAAGCGGAATCGCTACCCCCTGCCTCTGATCTCAGACCTATTAGACTGGCTCCGAGGGGCCAAGGTTTACACCAAGCTGGATCTCCGCGGGGCTTACAATCTAGTTCACATAAGAGAAGGGGACGAATGGAAAACCGCCTTCCAGACCAAATTCGGATTATTTGAGTCCCTAGTCATGAATTACGGATTATCCGGAGCTCCCGCAACATTCCAGCATTTTGTCAACAATATCTTCCAGGATTATCTAGATCGGTTCTTGATCATATATTTGGACGATTTTTTGGTGTTTTCTAGATCACAATCGGAACACAAGCAACACGTCAGAATGGTGCTACAACGATTGCGGGATCATGGACTATATGCCAAGTTAGAGAAATGCGCCTTTGATCTGCAAGAGGTAGACTTCCTGGGATACCGCGTCTCGCCACTAGGGCTCTCCATGGACCTGGAAAAGGTTTCAGCAGTATTGGAATGGCGGGCGCCAACCAACAAGAAGGAAGTACAGCGCTTCTTGGGGTTTGCAAACTACTACCGCAAATTCATCCCAGACTTCGCTCGCTGGTCTGACCCAATCACCAGCTGCATCCGAGGGAAACAGCCTTTCCGCTGGACGGAGCAAGCAGAGAAAGGGTTCCACCAGCTAAAGCAGTTATTCACGACCCAGCCAATTCTACAGCACCCTGATCCTAAAACCCCTTTTGTTGTGCAGGCTGACGCCTCCGATGTGGCAATTGGGGCTGTACTCATGCAACCATTGGGAGAACATCTTCATCCTTCTGCCTATTACTTCCGTCAACTAACAGCCCCAGAGAGAAATTACACTATTTGGGAGAAAGAACTTTTGGCCATAAAGGCAGCTTTTGAAAATTGGAGACATTGGTTGGAAGGGGCCAAATTTCCCATTGAAGCTCATACTGATCATCGAAATTTAGAGCACCTAAGGACCGCACGAAAATTAAATCAAAGGCAGCAGCGCTGGGCTTTGTTCTTTGAACGTTTTGACTTCCAGATCCATTATATGACCCCAGCTCAGACCAAGCAAGCAGATGCTCTATCACGGAAACCAGAGTATACTGCAGGACGCAGAGAGACCTCAGAATCTCGATTGCTGCAACCCGAAAACTTTGCCACACTCACAGTGGGAAACACCAAATCCACTCCAATTGAACCAACTCCCTCTAACCCGGAACCACTCAAGAAATTAGAGCCAGTCAACAGACAGATGCCTGGGCTCAAGAACAGTTTCGCCAAGGACTACGTTTCCCATTCTCACTTAAGGACGGGCTACTATGCTACAGGAATCATGTTTACATTCCTCCAGGTCCCGGCAGAGAAAAAGCACTTCATTTGTGTCATGACAGCAAACCAGCAGGACATTTTGGGCTATTTAAAACCATGCACTTGATCCTGCGAGATTTCTGGTGGCCCAAGATCCGCAAGGATGTAGAGAAATATGTCAATACCTGTCCTGTATGTCAGCGTTCCAAGACACGAAGGGAGAAGCTGTCAGGGCTTCTACATCCCCTTCCCAATCCTTCTCGCACATGGGAGATAATTTCCGCAGATTTTATCACTGACTTACCACCCTCCCTTGGATTTACCACGATTCTAGTAGTGGTAGACCTTTTTAACAAGTTAGCCCATTTCATTCCCTGCGTTGGTCTTCCCACGGCCAAAGAGACTGCAGATTTATTCCTTCAACATGTTTTCCGACTACATGGATTGCCCAAAAGTTTAGTCACTGACCGTGGATCTCAATTCACCTCTCGTTTCTGGAAAGCACTACAAAAACTATTGGGCATAGACTCTCGTTTATCCTCAGCTCACCATCCCCAAACGGATGGGCAAACTGAGCGCACCAATGCCACTTTGGAACAATACCTTCGCTGTTATGTAAACTACCAACAGGACAATTGGGCTTCCCTATTACCTCTGTCAGAGTTTGCATACAACAATGGTGTCCAGGCTTCAACTAAAGAAACCCCATTCTTTGCAAACTACGGTTTCCATCCACGTTTCTTTCCTTCTGTCATTGAAACCTCAGAAGTCCCTGCAGCGGAGGACTGGCTGCAGGAACTCACAGCAGTGCAAGAACTCTTGCACCAGCAACTGGATCAAGCCAAGGAGGACTACAAATGCCACGCTGACGGCCATCGCCAGCCGGGCCCCGAGATCAAGGTAGGAGATCGGGTTCTGTTGTCCACTCGCTTTTTGCCCTCCCACCGTCCCTGCCGGAAGTTAGATGCCCGTTTCATTGGTCCCTACCCAGTGGTGGCGCAACTTAACCCCGTGACTTTAAAACTCCAACTTCCGCCCTCCATGCGCATTCATCCGGTGTTCCACCGTTCCCTGCTCCTTCCGGCGGATGTTGTCCGCCCCGACGCGAGCCGGCCGCCCCCCGCCCCTGTTCTAGTGGACGGAGAGGATGAGTTCGAGGTTCAGGACATTTTGGATTCTCGCTTCCATCGCCGCCGCCTTCAGTATCTCATTGACTGGGTGGGTTTTGGCCCCGAAGAATGCTCCTGGGAAGACGCTTCCACAATCCATGCCCCCGACTTAGTCCACCGCTTCCATCAAGCCTACCCTGCCAAGCCGCGGCCCCGCGACTCTCGGAGAGGGGCCCTGTTTGAGGGGGGCCTTGGGGGCGGGGATAGTGTGATGACTCATGGGCCTTGTAGTCCTGTTCCTAGTACTATTGTGGCAGACGAAGAGGAAAACATGGGGTTTTCGCCGGTTCAGCAAGAGCCGGAGTCTCTTCACCTGCAGGATGTTGATGTTTGTCCTCAAGAATTCAGCCAAACAGGCCTTGGGCAGAACTCCCCCCCGTTTCCCAGAAAAGAATCTTATTCCAGAGAAAGGGGAATCAGAGATGCTCAACGGAGGAGTTTACGCATTGCTGCCAGAAATCAAGCTGATTAGGCTTGCTTCCCTTGGGAAATTCTAAGGAGTCACACATCTGGACAGAGTTGGGTTTCGCTTCTCGTTCTCTAGGGAAAGAGTTCTGTTGGCGGGATTAAAACTTTGAACTCTAATATCTTATATTGGACAATACATTTTTGGACTATATTTGACCTCTTTTGAAAGGTCTGCTTCTGAACTATATTCTTCACTTGTTTTTATTGCTTTTATATATTTCTTTAATAAAGATATTAGATAGAGATTGGCCTCTGCGTATGGTTATTGATGCTCTGCTGCCAGGGTTCTGACAGTTATATTGTTGACTCCATAGTAAAACAAACATTATATATATATATATATATATATATATATATATATATATATATAAATATAAATAATGTGTTCCCAATTGTTCATTCACAATCTTTCTTGTATGTTTGGTGGTTTACATTTGCCATTGTGTTTATACTAGAGGCTAATAAATGGCTTCCATGTATTTTAAAATAGAATTTCTTTTATTTCTTTTTCTTATTTTAATTTATATGTTAACTTTTCTGATAGGGCTATCACCTATACCCTGTTTAACCAATTCTTTATGAACACACTCTCTAGCTTTTTCCAGGTTTTATTTGGAGTCTTATGGCACAAAGCATAAACAATATATTATTTTTAATTGCCAAATTCTTATTCTGGCTTTCAAATTCAGAACTCATTTTGAGAGCATCTTTCAAATGAAATCTGGTGAAAAATTATTCAGCAATTTCTTTTTTGTTTGAAGGAGAGAGAGAGAGGGGGGGGAGAAAGAGAGGCAGACACACAGTCTGATTTACATAGATGCAGTACTCTCAATGTAAACAGTGCCATACAAAATGAAGAAAAATTCTTGCTTTAAGGAATTTAAAACGAGGTTAGATCGATGCATAAAATTGGCTTTTCCTCATATTCAAATGTATGCAACTTTATCAAAAGCTGAAGTGCAATGAAATTTTCACACAGTGCTATTTTTTCATGTCAGTATGGAATAATAAAGAGCCCCGGTGGCGAAGTGCGTTAAGGCACTGAGTTGGAGACCGAAAGGTCCCAGGTTCAAACCCCGGGAGTGGCGGGAGCGGCTGCTGTTAGCTCCAGCTCCTGCCAACCTAGCAGTTCAAAAACATGCCAATGTGAGTAGATCAATAGGTACCGCTCTGGCGGGAAGGTAACGGCGCTCCATGCAGTCATGCCGGCCACATGACCTTGAAGGTGTCTACGGACAACGCCAGCTCTTTGGCTTAGAAATGGAGATGAGCACCAACCCCCAGAGTGAGACATGACTGGACTTAACGTCAGGGGAAACCTTTACCTTTTTATGGAATAATCTATTTTCCTTTCAACCATTTATTAATTTTAACAATACCATATTTCTAAGCATGATTCTTCAAAAATAAATTTTGTCTATTTTATTTCTTTAGTTAATTATTCACATTTGCAAAGCCAACCATCATATTTAATACATTAATCTGTCTTTTGTTTTTATTTCAATTTGTTACTTTTATTCATTGTTTAGACACATAAACCATATGTTAATTACTTTTGTGCAGAATCTGATTTATTTTATTTTCTACAAGGTATCTTGGTTGTTTCAGGGCTTCTTCCATCAAGGAACTCATGTCAACATGTTTCAAAAAGCTCTCACAGATTTCTGAAAATTGATTTTCCTCACTTTTCTGGAATGCAAAATGTGAAGGCCTACTAAACCCTCCGCCCTAGTTCTTTTGGTTTCTGGGAGATGATTTTGCTGTTCAATGTGGTTTTGATTTAGGGCTCACTGAAGTACATTCAGAAGGTTAAGTCAAACTATCTCAACTTTCATTGATATGCTTTACTGGCATTAATTTGTGCTGCAGTGTGCTTTTGGTTGCATGTGTTTTGTAGCTGCCACAACAAAATACATGCCACCAAAGTCAGTGTAGATTTGCCCCACACTAACTAGATGTCATACAACAGGAAACCATAAGCACATTAGCTTCATATTCTTCACCACACTGAGTCCATTCAGGGAGATAGGATGGCATATAAATAAAATTTTATTAATATAAGTATAAAAGTCTGTCTCTTAATTGATAGATAAAACTGAAGGTGCCTGAACAGTGAACATTCTTTGAAAATGACTGCAGTCAAAAGATTTTAAGGGCCAAACTTAATGTTTTTTTATGATGAAATACTGCCAATATGAGAAAGAGACACATCATATACTCCTATCATATAGCCAATCTTCCTTCCATAATTTTCATGTCTTGGGATGCAATCATGTATTGAAATAGCCTTTGTATAATGAAATAACATTGAAAAAACCATTGAGTGCATTGATTTGATAAATTTAAATAGGATTATGAAGACCCTTTGAGAGAACAGGCTGAAAAGATCTGGTTTGGATTTGGTATGCCAAACCTAACAATATCGTACTTTCAAAATGTTAACATTATGGCTCATTTGTATGCATTTCTGATCAGAATTTTCTGTTCAGTTCAGTGGGACTTATTCTCAAGTGAGTCAGTATAGAACTGCAAACTTAAAGAGAAATGTACATTCTTGGGTATGTCTGATCAATTATTAGTATTTTCCCCCATCTATTATGAAACCGTCTACTTAGTATATGGGCTCCATTCCTTAGCTTTCAGCATAATTTAGCCACCCATTTCTATTATTTTCTGTATTCCCAGACTTATGAAACACATGTACGGATTATCAGTGCTGATAGCATTAAGCATAACATTCAATACGATGCAGTGAATTTTCCATTCTTTAGTACATTTTATGGGATCCACATTGAAGTATCAAAGAGTCTGAATACATTTTACATTTTCTTTGAGGTACAGCTAGCAACCATGTGTGGTTTAGAGCGATAAGCAAACTCTTTAGGGGCTGAGCAATGCACTAGAGTTAAAGCCATTGAAAGGTTTAAACATTTTAAGTCAAGAGTGTTGCAATGCAAGCCCTTGAATGCAAAGCATATTAAATCATTTCCAAAGATGCTGACCTTTGTTTCACTTAAGCTGCGTTGTTAAGAAAACACTAAAGAACATCAGATTAACTACTTTGCTGTGGCTGTGAAGCCGTGTAGATTTGATGCAGTTTCACCTTATGAAAGGGCAATATCCTATCCAATTCAAAGCATCAAAACATTTCTTTTGCATTTTCATTTCAAGAAATTTGTGTATATGTGTGTGTGTGGGGGGGGGGGGGAGGGGTTAAAAAAAGAGAAGTTCCATAACTGCACAAATCAATGTGAAGAAGACAATAAATTAAGGCATAGATTAATATGAGTGAAGTGACTGAAAGATTAACTCACTCTGTGTAAATGTCCAACAGTTCATGCCATAGTTTAGGAATATGTCAGCACCTTAGGCATATGGAACAATAGATTTTAAGTTGGGGTGTAATTGGATCATTGTTATATATTACACTGAAATAGGAAAATGGTGACAGTTTAGTGGCAAAATTGAAAGGACAGGCACTCATTATGATTACAGTATAGCTACATTATGGCTGGTACTCAATATTACAATGCCTACAGCTGAAGTATAGATATTAGGCATGTCCAGTTGATGAAAAAAATGTTTCAATTCTCGCTTCTAAAGTAGGGGCTGCCGGCGCTTTGTTATAGAAACAATTTCAAATTTTTGAAAATTCGTAATGTTTCTAAATGTTTCTAAAAAGGCAGACACGCATGCGCAATCGCCAAAAAAAAGCACCCAGGGGGACATTTACAGGGCTCTCCTGCCCTCATTTCTTGAGCTATCCTCATCAAATTTGGTACAGTGGGCGAACACATTCAACCCTCCTAGTTCACCAAATTGCAGAACGTTTCCTGTATCCTCCAATTTTTGGCTAATTTTCATAGCTTTTATAATAAACTATTTTTTAATAATTGAAGAAACCTGTTCCTGGTTTGAAAGTCTTATTTCCTGTTCAATTGTATTTTTTTCACTGTGAAAGTCCTTCTTCTATTTGTGTAACTTTGTTTCTGTGGCCGGAAATCCATGAAAATGGTGGACATTGGTGGACACAGGACACCCCCCTGCCCCTATCTAAAAATAAGCAAGCACAATGCAAAGTAACTTTGGAAACTAGATATTCCTTTTGTAATAGTTTGGTAAAAAGAACACTGGAATTCAATGGTATTTCTTGCTATGCCCTCCCAGAATGTCCAGCCGAATTCCTTGTTTTGGGAATGGACGAATGTTTCAGCAAGGCAATGCTCCACCAAGCACAATGCAAAGTAACTTTGGAAACTAGATATTCCTTTTGTGATAGTTTGGTAAAAAGGACACTGGAATTCAATGGTATGTCTTGCTATGCACTCCCAGAAGGCAAAAACCCAGTGCCTTTTTTTTTTTTAAATGGACGAGTGTTTCTGCAAGGCTATGTTACAGCAAGCACTATGTAAAATAAAATGGAAAGCTAGATATTCCTTTTATATTTTGGTAAATGTAACCCTGGAATTCAATGGTATTTCTTGCTGAGCGCTCCCCAGAAAGCCCACTCACTCCAAACTCCGAGCAACTACACCCTAAAGCATGCTCCCTTCCCTCTTCTCCATTAGCCAAGCCCCATCACCCGCTTCCTCTGCTCTTGAGTCCTGGATACTAGCTTGTCTTTGCTCTCCCTTCTCTGCTTCTGAGCCCACCACCCTTTTGCGTGCTTCGCCAACCCCCGAATGGCTCGTGCTGGCTGCAAACCGGCTTTTTATCCAATACTGCTGCAGGGGATGTTATCCCCCACCTTTGCATCTATTGTGGTCTCTTCTGATTGGACGGGGAGAAGCAGCCATTTTAGGCTGCACTGAGCTCCCATTCAAGGTAGGTTGCATTGACAAAACATATTTTTTAAATATTTAAAAATATATATTTAAAAAAAAATTGGGAAAAATTAACAATGCATATTAAGATACATTTCGATAATGGGCCAACGTTGCTTCATATTACAATGCTGGTTGGCTGTGATACCACGTGTCGGAACACGTTTCAAAAAACGAGAACAAAATGATATTAATCCGATTTAAGATTCAAAACAATTTTTTGGACATGCCTAATAGATATGCTGTGTTTTCTCCTATGGAGAGTCAACAATACAGCATCAGCAAACTAATTCAAGCAGTCTGCATCTCTAACTGAACCTCCTTTTTGAAAATAAAAATATAGTAAAGTTCGCTTATCCAACATAAACGGGCCAGCAGAATGTTGGATAAGTGAAAATGTTGGATAATAAGGAGGGATTAAGGAAAACTCTATTAAACATCAAATTGCATTATGATTTTACAAATTAAGCACCAAAACATCATGTTTTACAACAAGTCTGCCACTTGTTTGGTAGCATGGCTGAACTTGTGTTGTTGTTGGGTGTGTTGGCCCACTGCACATTGCTGCCTAGAGAAACAGCTGTGAATCCAGGCGAGAGGCAGACTGTATTGGATTATACAGAACATTGGATGAGGAAAGGTTGGGTAAGTGAGATTGTAATAGTTTTAATTGCCCATTCAAGACCAATGGATAACTTAGGGTGCTTGTGCACTGTAGAATGAATGCAGTTTGGCTCAATGCTATACTGATAATGTTTTTTTCTTTATATGGGTGAGGTAGCCAAAAAAAGGAGACAGAAGAAGAAAAATAAGGAAAATGGTAAATCAATCTAGGTGATGTGAGGATAGAAGGGCAAATGAGGACAAGACTGGGAAAGAGATGGGGAGAGAATGTAACCAGGATAGGACAGAGTGGAAGGGAGAAGGAAACAAGATGGATAAAATTAACTAGGGAAAGAGGAAAAGCCCTCCTTCCACAAACAAAACTAAGGAATGTGATGGGAGTGATGTTTAGGAATAGGTTTTTGGTAAAGAAGGAAGGAGGAGAAAGAGGACAAGAGGAATAGAGAGTGAAAATTGAGAGAAAAGGAAAAAAAAATAAGGACACTTCTAGACAGGACCATAACCTGCAACAGGTCACGGTTTTACTTGTTTTGGGCCAAGACTATTTGAAAGACTGCATCTCCGTATACAAACCAACACGATTGCTGCAGTCGGCTGGGGAGACCCTGGATTTGAATACTCACTAGGTAATGGAAATCCATTGGGTGACCTTGGCCCAGTTATACTCTTTCAGCCTCAGTGGAAGGCAAGGACAACACTCTCTGAATAAATATTGCCCCCTCCCCCTGCAAAAAAAATAGACACATCTTATAAAAATAGACACACCTATACATCATAAATGATTTGAAGGGAACAACACAATATTAAAACCATGAATCAGTTTTGTCTGATCCCATCTATTATTTTTCAAAATGATGAATTGGGGGGGGGGGCAGTTAATTAAATAATCGAGGAGAAGAGAAAATAATTAAAGAAATATCTTTATTAAGTTGTTTTAGTCCAGCTATTCTGCATAATCTGTCTAAGTAAAATGTGCATGCACACAGACAGATAAACATACACATAAATGATAGGTGATAGAAAAATAGATGACAGACAGATATGATATGATATTAGCATCAGAACTAATAGTAATTACAACATCTATGGTAGTGAATTCTAGGTTTTAATTCTGCACTATGGAGAGTTGCTTTATTTTCCCTCCTAAGTTTCCTGCCAGTCAAATTCATTCTGTCAACCCTGAGTGCCAGCATTCAAAGAGAAAGATTTTTGTCTATCCACTTCTGCCACCTCATTAATAATTTCAGAAATTTCTGTCTAGTTTCTATTTAGTCTGTCTGCTCATCCATATAAAAGAATGTTCTGCTGAGTTGAAAATGGAGAGCTTTTTATTTACATTCATGACAAACCAAATGAAATGCACATATCTTTATTTTGTTTACATTACCAGTGTCCACTGCACTGATTTTCATTTCTGAAACTTCTGATGGTGTAAAAAAATTTCAGTTCATGCTATGAGTAATAAAAAGAATAAATCTAGATAGGATTGAGACATGTCTCTACTGCCCCTAATCCAGTGCCTTATATAGCAAAGCATTCTAAAGACAGAGTATTATTAAAAGAGAGACCAACTACAAGGACAAATCTAGTCTTAACTTTTCATCTGTGGATTTCTGGTTACAGATTCTGTCTCACGGGAATTAATCAATATTTATTTATTTATTTAGTATGCAATTTAATGCAAACTTAGCTAGTTTATGCTTTCCAAACATCTGGTACACAATCATTACTCCAAATGCCTATTTCCCCAAACATTATGTTTGATTTCAACAATTTGTAAATTGTACATAGAAATGAACTAATAGATGGAAAATAAACACAGTGCCACTTTATCCTAGGGCAGGAATATGCTAATTGCAGCTCCCAACATCCCTTTTGCAGTCCATTCAGACTTCTAAAAAAAAAATTAAAATGATTTTGAAGTTTATCAGAAATGTATAACTTCCTCAGCTTATTTGCCTCACATTCCATGTTTCACTTGCGCTTTCCTTAGATGTTTGGGATTTTTGCCTTCTTTTTATGCTTTGGTGCCAACAGTCCTGAACCTGTCTAGAGAAATCATAATAGCTTAGTGATATCTTTATAATTGTTTTCAGTCATTTTCTATGAAATGTTGTACTTATTTCTAAAAGATATACTTTTTTATCCATAACATTTGTTTTTCTGTAAATAGTACACAGCCAGAGTTCTTTAAATCAAATGATTTGCCAGAAGAGATTCAACAGCTAACATGCTTTCAGATTTTTTAAAAAAAGCATGAAAGTCCCACCTAATCTGGAAAACCTAGAGTCAATTCTAATAAATTTAATCAGTTCATATATGGATTATTTAAATGTGTAATGATTGTGTTTTAATCTTATCTTTATTTGTTTTAATCTATTTGTTTTAAATAGTTTTATGTGTTTTAATTTTTATATTATATTTTAATCTATGTTGTACCCCACCACAAGCCCTGGGGAGAGGTGGGTAAGAAATAAACTTGAAAAAGAAAGAGAAGGAGAGAAAAAGAAGAGTCTGGAGGATTCAGCATACCGGGGAAGAAGGATCATTACCTCCACCCACAGAGAAGAAAGAGATCTTATCTGCCAGCTGTTGCCACCTGTTTTTTTGGCTCACTGTGGCCAATGACTGTCACTCTCTCCTACCATCTGCTGTCTGTCTGAGAGAACTTCCATCACATACCTAAGCAGACCCTAGATATTACCAGCCACATTACCATATGTCTCCTTCCTGCAAAGGAATATAAGCTGTCTGCCTGTAGTAAAGGGTTCACCAAAGGGTTGTGAAGCAAGGCTGATGGTCTCTTCCCTGTTTGGATATAATAAAATCTTTTATAATTCTACCTCATGGTGTTTTGACTGAATAGGACTTTGAGCCTCTGCATGAATATGGGGTCAATGAAACTGATGAATTCCAGAGACTTCTGGCTCAATATAGATTCTTGATGGCTCTTGAGGAGTGTCCTGTTGGACCCATGGCTGAAAATAGTCAGGATGGTAGACATGATCACTACGATGCTTCTCCCCCTCTGGAATGGACCCAAGCAAGGTCATATTTTACTAGGGAGCTGGTGGCAATGAAACAGGTGAGATGGAGACAAGTGTTGGTGGTGAAACATTTGGAGCAAGTGTGACTAAAGCCAGCTCTAGCTTATAAAAGCAGTCAGTATGTAAGTGAAGTAGTCAGTATCTCATTTCAGCAAGACAGAAGGTTTGAACACACACCCCTCCCACACACACACACTAGCATAATCACCTTAAATGCAGCACTGGTCGTCTTTGTGATGCACAGATATCATATAGGTATCCAGAATGTTTAGCCTTTAACCCAACTTTACTCCATACTAAACAAAGTTGGGGAAAAGTTCAGTGTGTGCAGCAAAATGTGGAGTATTTGCAGACTTCACAGCTGGATTGGTTATGTTTTGAACTGATCCATTGCCCTCACTTATACTGCTGCTACTACCCTTTCACAGCACTGATCAGTGTAGGGAAGGGGACTAGGTAATCCCTGTGGTAGCTGCCACCACTACTCACTGGACAGGAACTCCCTATGAACACATGGCTGTTACAGTTGTATCTGTGAAGTCAGAATGGGGCACAAGCAAGATGTGTCCTCAGTAGAGGCAACAGCAGTGGTCAGATCCTCTCGGGGAACTTTGTGGTTGACAATTAGCAACATGTAGACAAAGGAATGGGCTGGATGATCTGGACACTTGATCTCAGATTCATTTGGTACATGTTGGATCCATGGCAGCTCTGGGGCACAAATTAACCTGAATCTTAGATATGTCTCCACACACATCGAAAGGTGGGACTGCTAGAAATAATAAAATCATAATAGAAGTGCTTTCTTCAACACAAGGAGATTGCAATTCTTTGTAATATGTGACATTATTTGGTATTTTAAAACATTAAGTATTGAAAACAATTTTTGACCAGATATATTCACAATCTTCTATGATCACAGGGATACATGTTCATTCAGTACCTTAAAATGATGTGACAAACATTGCGATATCATATTTGAAAAGCACAGTGTGGACTGTTCTTAACTCAAGTCTTCCACTTTTAGCTGGTGGATTCATACAGATTCACTGGAATTTGTTGGGAATGTGGGGTTTTTTTTAACATAATATCTTTTTTTCTCTGCAAAAAATGGCAAAAACAAAATTATTCATGTCTTTGGTGATTTAAGGAATTTCAAAGCAGAACTTGCTGTGCATCTGCTGTATTTCTACTTCAAGGCTTTTGTGACAGATTGCGCATTTACAAACTAACCTAATAATAACCCTCTGCCATGTGCCTTTGAAATTAATCAGTTATGCTGCATTGCAATGACTAAAAGAGGTCTGGCAACAGAATATATTTTATTATAAGTTTTTAAAGAATGAACCATTAGTAGAGGACTGGACTACAAAAAAAATCAAGAAACTAATTTGCTCTGGATGCAATTCTCTAAAGTCATCGATTTGCTAAAATATTGCTATCTAACCTCAGTCAATCAGCATCTGATACAATACATAATATATTGTCATCACATTTGGTCTTCTCAGTCAAACACCCGTGTATTTTGTTGATCACTAATGAAGATTTCCCTATGTGTACTCCAAAAGCTTCAGAAACAGCTTTGTTTAATAAATGCTTAATGCCCCACATTATATTCCCAGCACACTCTAATTAAATTCTTTTCCATTTTAGTGTCCTTATGATCTCAGAGGTTTTGTGCAGCTCTGGAATATTTGACAAAATTTAACCAAGCAACTACTTGTCTTTAATTAATTAACCTTGACATCATGCACAATGTTATTCAGGCCTTGCATTCGAAGTCTGCCTTTTATTTTTCAATGACAAAAAATAACATAAAATTACTGTATTTCACTCCAGGCCAAGAGGCCAAAAAATCAATAATGATCACCACTTCAGTGTAAGGAAATTTCTAGTTTGCAATTGATCAAGTGCTTGTGTTATGCAAACTCTTTCTAAAATGAATAGAGTTACATTTTTCACATACAATGCCATGTACTAGGCAAGTGAAGCAATTGGAAAGAAAACAAACATCAACTTCAAAATGTAATTTAAAGTCAGTTCTTCCTCTTCAATAAAATTCCCATGGCATCTTACAAAAAAAGAATAATACAATTTATGATCTGGATTGTTCTGCTCTAGGTTTTATGGAATTCTTTAGACTTTAGTGCTTTTTGTTTGTTTCTACATTTGATATGGGGATTTTGACGCCTTTTTATTGTTGATCTACTTTACTTGACATGTACATTTCTAATGAAATTTAAATATTTTTAAAATAAAAACCCACCCAAAACCTACATGTCATTACTTTAAAGTGTGTTCTCTAAGGGAAATGCAGAGTTAAGGAGAAAGTAGGAAATAGTACCAGAAAGCACCACAGTATTCTATCTTAGTTTATAGGACCTCTAATGCAACACATTATTTTCTTTTTTTCTTGTTTTTTCCTTTCATTGCTGTTGTAGAATGGAAAGCTAAGAATATGGAATAACTCTAAAACTGATCTCAGATGGAAAAGGGTTGCATGAGGAGAGATGCTTCCTAAACTGCTCTGATGAATAGGACTGTATTGAGACTGCAAATGGGGCTACAATGGAAAAATAATAATTTATAAACATTTAACAAAATATTATTATTACTTCATGGTTGAAAATCTTTGAAAGATTACAGTTTTCTCCTACTGGGAAGATCTGCAGAACAATTTGTTATAATTCAGATTTGATCAGATCCAGAAATTAAAAACTTAGAACACGTTGAGAATTTTTCTGGAATAAAAGAAACCAGGAAAACTGTAGGCCAGGATCACATTGTTTCATATCAGACAAGCAGGGGGGAAATGGAAGTAACTGTCCTCCTTTATTCCCTACAGTCTTTCTTTGTCTTTTGTGGTGGCCTCCCATCCTATATCATTTCCCATTGTTTCTCATCCTTTCCCTGCTTCCTGCCTGTGTCCTCCAAGTGGGAGGGGGCTAACACCTCACTCCTCAAAAAGGCACTCTGGGCTCAATTTGTTTATGCTGCTGAAACAGAGCCCCACGGAGTTCCTCTGAAAGTTGTCTTGTGTCATGTGATGGACACTATGGGATTCTGTCTCAGCAGCATAGAGAAATAGTGAGAAGATGCAGATAAGATCAAAAGTCTCAAGAGTTTTGTTGCTGTCATGGCTTGTGTTGAAGATGAAGGTGAAGGATTTATTTGCCCAGCATCTGAGTCAGGGGCAAACATAGGTCAGCAGCATGAGAAGTCTGACACTGAGGAACCTACCTCTGTAGAGCAGGAGTCACAGACCCAAGGAGATAGGGATGCAGAGTCAGAATAGGATCAGGGGCTTCAGGAAGCAAACCAGGACATAAGTATTCTAGCTAGGCTGCAGTTAGAACTGATGCCATTCAACTGAGGAGATCCAGTCAGTTGGCTGAGAGGAGGGTCAACAGGTGGGATCACTTGGGAAAGTGGCAAAAGTAGCTGGGGGATGGATCAGTTAGGTGCTGGAAGCAACGTCAATGGAATTTTTACAGCCTAAATCTCTGCTGGTGAACCTTGACTTTGGTATGTGGAATACATTTTGGCTTGCAACCTCAGTGTTGGTAAGATTACTTGGCTCTGAACATTTTGGAAAGGACTTTGGACTACTCTCGTGTCTCACTCCTATTTTGGCTGACTGCTGTGGATGTGACCTTGGATTGCTTTGGACTATGATACGGGGTGGAGCTGTTTTATTTATTTTATGTATTTATTTATTTACTTACTTACTGCAATTATATACCACTTTTCTCACCCCTGGGGGGGGACTCAAAGTGGTTTACAACATAATGGCAAAATTCAATGCCAACCATACATGTGAAAACGTAACAAACAGATCAAATCATAAACAAAATGAACAACATCAGGTGTACATATCGAACAACTTAAAAATAACAAAATTAAATATATAAATCAAACATTTAGAACATGTTTACTAATAGAGCTAATATTAGTAAACAGTTAAAACATTAAACATAAAAAGGCAGTTTGCGACAAGCCAACAGGGCAGATGTAGTGTCAGAGTGTTTAAGGTGCTGGCTGAATTAGAGTTCTTATATTGCATAATTCCACAAGTTAAAAAGGACCAAGGTAAAAAGGTTTGGTTACCATTCCCCTCCCCCACCTGCCTCCCAATTCCCTCCCCACAATATCTAGCCCCAGTCTTTATGCCCTCCCAAAGATTCCCAGATCATCACAAATAAGGACTCCTCTGGATACTGTTCAGGCACAGCCCAGGTATTCATGGGGGGCGGGGTGTAAGTTGTGATATGAGGTCCTTGGGGAAGTAGATGGGGGTGTTTTTTCTCATGGATAGAGGTGTCTCTATCCATGTTGATAAAAGTCCTAATAATTAACAGTAATTTGGTGGAAAGGATTCTGACAGTTGCTGGCTGTATAAATAATTTTTATGCCACTGTGTTTGCTAGCATATTTATAAATAAGACACATATTATAAAGTTACCATAATCCTTTAGTTCTCTCATCCAGTGTAAGAAGGAATTTGTAGTGATGTTCCCTACAAAAAAACTTCTCATCAGGTAACTTTTGCATACTTGATAGCACATTGCACTCAAATTGTGAATTAATTTAAAAGTTTAAAAATATATGCCAGAATACACTAAAGCCTAGAGCACTGGTTCTCAACCTATGGATTCCCAGATATTTTGGCATCCAATTCCCAAAAATCCTAACAGTTGGTAAACTGGCTGGGATTTCTGGGAGTTGTAGGCCAAAACACCTGGGGACCCACAGGTTGAGAACCACTGGCCTATAGTAATGCATTCATGACTGATGGTTTGTATTCAGTCCCAGAGGCGGTTCAACCAACTAGGCATTTGCCTGTGGCGCCATCTTGTAAGGGGCACCGATGAGGTGCTCCCGGGTGCACACGCATGCATGCGTGCATGCATGTTGGGGCGCACGTGGGAGAATCTCAACGGCGCCCCCTACAAGATGGTGCCACCTTCTGGCCAGCCTGTGCCTTCTGGGTGGTGTGCGCACTCTCAAGCTGCTTCAACTGGCAGAAGGAAGCTTCCTTCCTCCAGTTGCAGTGGCTGGAGAGTGCGCTCATCATCCGGAAGATGGGCCCATGCCGGCGCGGGCCTGCCATGCATGCTGGCGTGCACCTGCCTTTCGGGCGGTGTGCGCGCTCTCAACTGGTGGAAGGAAGCTTCCTTCCACCGGTTGCAGCAGCTGGAGAGCACGCTCACCATCTGTAATAGTTCACCTTAGATTTTACACCCATGTTACAGATTATTCTAGTCAGAGCCGGTCCAACAATGAGGCGAATTAAGTGGTCGCTTCGGGCGCAAAACATACGGGGGCGCAGTCGAGACTGCTTTTTCTGTTGATTTCTTGTAAAACATGATGTTTTGGTGCTTAATTTGTAAAATCTTAATGTAATTTGATATTTAATAGGCTTTTCCTTAATCCCTCCTTATTATCCAACATTTTCACTTATCCAACGCTTTTATTTTTCAGTGATTGGTTGGGGGGGTGCCAAAATTCTGTTCGCCTACACTTGAAAAATACCTAGGGCTGGCTCTGATTCTAGTTTCCAAGAAGGGACACATTTAATGTATCAGATGTAATTCAGAAGAAATATTCTATCTAGATCTTGGCCATTTAAAATAATGGGGAATCTAAGAACAACCTCAGCCAGTAATTCTGTGCATCATAAACAGGGGACAGATAATACATTCTATGACTGCATATTTGAAATAACAACAATGAAAAATAACGTTTTTAATGTTTTCTGAACTGTTGAACAAGTAGAAATGAAAGAAATCCAGCATCCAGAATGTTATCAATGCATTTGTGTAAACAAATAAGTAATTCAAAATTTATACTGGGCAAAGGTGCTATTATGCAGTGGTTTCGAAGGTGCCTTCAAACCTCTCAAGACACTAAAATAATACCATATACCATGAAGACAAGGGAAATAAAGGGCACTACTACTTAATTACTCAATGTGCCTATTTTGCTTATCAGTAATTAAAGTACAGAACTGGAACTCAAACAGGCAGAATGGTTTTGATAAATTTAAATTAAATGTCTAACATCATTGGCCTCAGTTGGAGGTACACAAATATTTATTAAATGACAGGCTGAAATTAGCTGGCTTAACAAAGAAGACCTTTTTGCCATTAGTTTTGGGCAGCACTTCCGTGATCACTCCTTGTACATTTCAATATTTTATATAAGCCACAAAAACTTAATGTCATTTCTCATACCTGCTCCTCAGCCAAAACAAAACAATATGTCAAAGCATAAATGCATCAGTACGCAATACTCAGATCATACTGTTCCATCTCCAAGGACATGACAATAATTTCAATGTAATAATATCACTAGTGACCCACTCCAGAGGGCAAGTATATCCCAAAAGAGCATATAAGATTTGAATGTGCATAGATAATCATTTTTCTTTCAGTATGGTCAAGGAGAAGGGAAATGCCAAAGATCTGATTGTTCCACTGAAATTGCAGGAAGATGCAATTTCAAGGTCCTGCATCATTGTGTGCTTTAGATGCACACCAGTATTAAAATACACATCCAGACACAATACTCATGGAGTCTAGGGCAATTTGTCATTTCTAACCTAACACACCACAAGTGAAAAATATCAAATACATTGTGCAATTCACATTGAGAGACCTAACTGAAATATATCTCGTTCAGATGAAATCCTTGCCCAAAATTGGGAAGATAATAGCAAAAAAAGCCTGTAAGAGATTTCATCTTATCCTCATCCCCATCCCACTGGCTGTATCTCTCCTGGTTGCCTTTAATCAACAAAGCACTAGCATATAAAGGTAGTGAAGTCTTTCTGCGGGCACACAGCCTCATTAAAGGTCCCAGTAGGAATAGGTACCACAAACATTTTCACACACATCCAAATTGGGAATAATTCCCTAGGGAAGCTCTTTGAGGTGTGAGTGGGGGCAAAGCAGATGGAAAAATCCAAGCCATTCCTTTCAGCAGTAGTTTCTTTTTTATGTTTGAAAATAATATTGCAGCTTCCAGGCAGTTTATATTAATTAAAAGTGATTAATCTGTTTGCAATGCAAAATAAATGAGATATACACTTTTTGTGTCCCCTTAGTATGCATGCCAAATTTCTGACTTCTAGAAGTCAGAATCTTGGAAGTATAATGAAGATAAACAGATGGAAATTGTTTCCTTTATTTATGCTAATATATTCAATTTTATTTAGAATTTTGTTCTATCTTCTCTTTTAACCTTTTCCCTGACCCATTTTCTCTATATAAATGACTCTTAAAAATCCTTAACATCTGGAGTCATTGTTTTACAAAGACAATCTTTCACTAAAATTGTCCTCAGGCAATTTTCTCTTCTGTTCTTTTAATATTTCCTATTATTTTGTTCAATTTTGTGTTTTCTAAGCTTTGGGAAAATACACTCACAGCACCTTCTCTTTATTTTATTTTTTGTAAAATGAATACTGTAATAATAATAATACAACAACAACAACAACAACAATGTGTATGCTTATTTATACTCCACTTTTCTTTCCACAAGGAGACTCAAAGTGACCAAAAGAGGATCCTTGGCAATAGATCTTTCCAAGGAAGTGAATGTCAAACTATGTTGACAGGCTATGTGGATACTTTTTTGAGTACAATACACAAATTCATAAGTAAAAGCCATACAGTACATTCAGCAATTTCTGAACTGATGAGTTTGTTACGAGAACATTTTCAGTTACACTTCATTCTAGTAATTACTACATGTGAAATCACAAAATGGGTTTCTTGGTAACTAAAGACGCTATCTGTTCTAATTTTCTGTGTACATCCAAATATTATAAGCAGATGACTCCCTCTGCATACTTCTGTTGCTGATGATAATTGTGTGTGGAAGGAGATATTCTGTGACTGTAATCTACTTCTGCTGCATATATTTCATGGGATATATATTTCCATTCCTCCTTTTTTGAAAGCTAGCCACCATTTTCTTTGAAATGCAGGATATTAAATATCTGAAAAAATAGATATATTTACTGAATGGAGAAATTGCATTGTCTCCTGATCCCTGGAAGTCATGCCATGCTACTACACAATCAAATTTGACTCTGTATCAGAAAATGTTGCTTAGGTGGCACCAAAATTACAAATTTGAAGATGTGGGGGGTCCCTCCTTTTTGGCCCCCACACTGCTAAAGTTTGATTGCATTCTGAGAGGACTGTGTTATGTCTTTTGGGATGGATGTTTTCCACCCCTTTCATATATGGATACCAACATATAATGTTGTTGTGTGCATTTACATTTTTTCCATATTATGGTGACCCTAATTAAAGGAAAATCATGGAGTTTTCTAGGCAATAATGATTTAAGTGGATTGCTTTTGCCTTTCTCTGAAATTTAGAGTATTATACACTGACCAGTTTGGTTAGTGTGAAAAGCAATCAACCCTATGGTAGCCTGGGACTGATCTGAAATAATCTGGATAAAAGCAGCTATCTGGATTAAACTAACACAGAGGAAACTCTAACTCTTAAATCAGGAGTTGGGTTATCCCTTGAGTTAGAAATAATTGAGATTGCTGCAACAGGTTCCCAAGCCAGACTTTTTGACAGCCATCCCATGCTCCCTCGGCTCAGATGCTTGGAAACATGGGATGTGTGATGTCTCAGGGACCCTCAAGTCATGACCCCGCAGCCATTATGGATCAGATTGAAGAGGATATGGGGTTTGTGCCAACTCAGCAAGATTCTGCTCCCTTCCAGATGTTCCCTGTTGACAGTTTGGGCCCAAAGCTAATTACAAAAGCCCTTGAAACAGAGCCTGGTTCCCCGGAAAGTGCTCCTTTTGATAGGAGATTGTTTCTGAAAACATTCCGCTCTGAGAAGAAGAATCGGAGATGAAGCGCGAGATTAGCGGAGAGAGAGGATGCTAATTATACCGATTCCCTTGAGAGTTTCCAGGGAGGGTTGCATCTGGCAAAGTTGTTGTCTTCAGTCCGTTTCCCTTGGGAAAAAGTGTTCAGGCACTTGGTTTGAGGGGAGATTTGAAGTCCCATAAAAGTTCTGCGCGCAGGCTAGCCAGCGCGGTGTCAACGTGTCAGTTGGAAAGTTAACATTGACTCTAGTTCCTGCGGCACGCTACTCTTGAGTAGACCACGCGTTACATCTTGTCTCCCTGTCAAGTCTGGACTGCAATTCAGTTCCACCACGACCAACTTTGCCTTGCCTTGTTATCCCAGCCTTGGACATTGAACCTGGAACTCTTTGAAAGACCTTGCTTTATTCCCCACTCAAACTGCTTGGAAGTTTGAGTGTGTTTCGGTTATTGGATTTAAAACTTTGAACTCTAATACTGGACATCTAACTTTATATTACTGGACTATATTTGACCTTTCCTAAAAGGACTATTGCTGGACTATATACTCTGATTATTTTTGTTTGACTCATTTATTGCTTTAATAAAGATATTCGATTGTTTATTGGCCTCCGTGTCTGGTTTCCAGTGCTCACGCAGCCTAGAGGCATCACAGGATGACTGACCCTTCCTGCCCCCTCTCCGTGTATTTCCGTTAGCCACATTAGTGACATGGCCACCTACCTTATCCTGAGTTCTCTTTCCTAGTACAGGATCGGGTGACCATGCGAAGGAGAACTGGAGAAGGGAGGGTGGCAGTGGTGATTCCATGCTCCCACCAAGACAGCTTAGGGAGTCCCTATCGGACATCTTAGATGACAGATCAGGCCCACTGGATTTCATGGCTAAGCAGAGATCTGATCTCTGGTCTCCAGAGTCAGGCCAATGCTCAAACCACAAAAGCTTAGTTTGTTGTTATGTCACAACAAGAAAAAAAACTGGTTAGTTTTAACTATTGTTTGTCCATATAGGCCCACTTCAAGCTGTTGTTTAAATTTAGCCATAGTTTCCAGTTATGACACAATTGCAAATTGATTTGAAGCATAAACTTATATTTCTGAGCTTCCTAGGGCCAAAGGAGAAAGGGGATATGAATTTGAAATTTGTTGTTACACATTTTAGAGCATTTAAAGATGCATACAAATGAAGCCACTATATACCAATGAAGGCTTTTTATTTTTTCCCCACAGATAGAGAATATTTTGATTTTTCAACTAAACTTAAATAATGAAAACTTCAGACTGAAATGCCATCTTCTGCTGTTATTATTTTTAAAAGAGCAGCAACAACAATTTATTCCATGGTTGTTAGGTATGCTAGGTAAAAACAAAAACAAAACAAAAGTAAGATGCAATGTTTTTAAGTCCACAGTTTTTTTTTCACATCACTTATAACACCTATACTACTACAGCTCAATTGCACTTAATGGCATGCTTTGTTGAGTTGCTAAAATCTTTGGAGGTACTTATGAAATTGCTGACACAAAACAGGACAGATATGTTGTGTCAACTGTTGTACATGAAAATGCTGTAAAGTCATATTTATATATTGATTTCCATTGTGGTCTTTCTTAGAATTAAAAAAAATCAATGAACTTTTACTGTTACAAGATGTGCTCTGTATACATTTTATTATCCACAACCATATTATATTTCAGCTTGGTAGTATGACAGGTAAATTGGCAGAGTTCTTCAGTAGATTTGAATTAAGAGTCACAGGGACCTCAAAGTGAACTTATTCTAATAAAAATATGCATCTTTTGCCTGTAAGGAATACATTCTTTCAGGTCTAGGTCAGTATATTGGGGTTTCTGATATGACCTATATACCATAGCTGCTCCCTTTCTTATATGCCTCCTTCTATACACAGTGTCTACCACCCATCATTCCTACAATGTCCTCCATTCTGTCAAATTTATTTTCTTTTGCATTCATATTTTTCAAACTTAGTGAAATTTTCATTCTGAACATGAAGAAATGCACACATTTCAGTAAATTCCTCAAAACAATCTTAAACCAAATGCTTAGCTATTTGCACTGCACAAATTCAATAGCTACAGCCAGTGTGAAGAAGTTTATGTATGGTCTACTTGCTCTTTTGGTTTTTTAAAACAAAATGAAAAGGCTCTTAGAAATAAGAAATGCTAACATTCATCCAGACCCACAATTTTGAATGCATAAAGATTAAAAGCTAAACTTTTTAGAGGTAAATATTTAAATCTCTATGTATAAATGGATATGTTTATCAGTTTGGGTTTCCTCTTCTGTTCATTTTAAATTCAGTCTTTTCCCATCTCAATATGAAGTACACATTAAGAACCCCTTATTAGAAATTTGAAATTTCAAAATTGTTTACATGGGGTGATGAGATATGGACATCTTTGCTTTCTGATGTGTACACAGACATCACACGTGTGTGTGTTTGTGTGGTGTGCAATTTGGGAAAACCCCATGCAATTTTTGGTGCCTGATTTTCAGTTGCTCCATTCTGGGTTTTTTAGGAACTGCCCGAATTCAGGAGGGGGGAAAGATACCATTTATTGATTTGTCAGCTGGAAGTTCTGTTTTCACTCTGGGATGATCCAGGCCCATTGGCAGCAATGGGGGAAATTCTGAGGCTCCCCTTTCTATCATTTGTACAGCTATCGAGATGAAAATGGCCACACTTGGAGGACACATTTACCACTGCAAGCCTCCCCAAGTTTCAGAATGCTTGGGTCATTCACTGATTTTTAGGAAATTCTTAAAGTTTTTTTGGGGAAAGGAAGGTGCAGGACAGAGTACAGAAGCAAGAAGATGGATAAAGCTTGGGAGGAATTATCTCTGTGAGAACTCAAGGGAGTCAGGTTATCTTCTCCCTTCACTAAACTACCCCCTCCCACACAAAGGTAAAAAATTAAACACCGCCAAAATGCCCTTTCATAGCACACCCACCCTCATTTCCCTAATAAAATAGTAAAAAGAAGAAGGGCAAAAAATAAGAAAATGTAATAAAATTACCAAAGGAAAAGACTGGAATTGAGTCCAAAAGTGATCCTAAGCAGCGAGGGCACTGAGATAGAACACAGAGCTAGCTAGCACATAATCTCTGTCTCTCTCAGAAGCCAGGACACAAAAGGAAAATGAAGGCACTCATATATAGACCAACTTGGCAAAAAGACATGTGATCCGCTTTCTTGCTCTGATTAGCTCAGGCAAGGCTAAGAGGGAAAAACCCCATGTGTGCAGCTGATGTCACAACATGCCCGAAAGCAGCCAGTATCAGCAACCACATGGTTAGTTTTGGCCAAGTCTAAATCCAAGCCCCACCACCCATTCTGTTTCCTGGGTTTTGGTTTCCTAAATTGCCAGATTTCTCAGATCCCGTTTTGAAAAATAGCACTGTGCAAATTACACACACACACACACACACACACACACACACACACACACACATATATATCCACACACACACACATGCATATAATATGGATATGAACCACAAATTTCTCTTGTTGAAATTTGGTTTCCATCCCTATGATATCTCACTATAAATGTATGTGCAAATGCAGGTATTCTGAAATCCAAATAAATTCAAAATCCAAGCTACTTATGGTCCCAAACATTTTGGATAAGGGATACATATATATTTGCTACCTTTTTTGTTATGAACTATGGACCATTTTTGTCCTCTTATTTGTATCCATCACAATTTTTTTATTCCTATGGACAGAATGTTGATATAGTGAAATGGTTCAGCCTTGCCCTTTGTTTATCATTTTGACACTCCTGAAATATTTCAGTGGGATGTTTACTTGAGATGTGGGGTTGAGGTAGATTATTCTGGTAATTAGTTTAATTTTTTGGTGACAGTAAAGTATATCTGCTACTTTTGGGAAAGTTCTTTGCCAACCTTAATTAGGAAACTTAATTGAGAAGACTTGAATATGCATATATTCATATAAGGAATATGAGTAAGGAAAGGCAGCTTGAGTATGGAGAAGTTGTGGATAGCAGGCAGCAACTTAAAATATTCTGCATCTTCTCTTTTCAGCCTCCTAAATCTGCTTTGCCTTTTGCCATAGCATGTATTCTGACACCTCTTTGCTGTATCACAGGGGAACGTAGACATTGGAGATAGGAAAATTTAAAAAAAAGTTCATTCCTAATACTATTTATCTGAGCTGAAACACACTTTCCAATTTGCTGCTGACGCTGGACCCAAGAACCTGAACAAAGAAGATTTGGAGACTCTTAGCACCTAAGATACGATGCCTTTGTCACAGTTATATTAGAAAAATTAGATTTTATTTCCCCACTTTTCAGTTTGTTGCCAGTGCTACACAAATTGGATGTTTTCCATAAGTAGCACACACAGCATTAAATGATATTAAGTAGCAAAGAGGTCAATGAGGTCAGTGGGAACTACTCAATATTCAGCTTCACTTCAAAAAGAAGTCAGGCAGAAACCTAAATATAAGTTCCAGCCTATTTTAAACCTCTTTCTTATTTACAGCAGTGATGTTATGTACATAACAGATAATTATCCCACATTTTGCAACCATGTTGGGAGGATTTCACAGCAGGTAACAGTTTTGCCAAAGAAATAAAAGGCATGTCAAATACACTTTATCTCACTGCCACAGAGTTCTTCCAAAAGTGTAATTCACTCCCACTTAGTGCTTTATGGCAGCTGCAAAGCACTGGAAGCAAGAATAAAGGCGCTGGTATTTTTTCTTCATTTTGCACATCTGTATAAAGCAACAATAGTGGGTAAGAGGTCACTGAATGTTTATCTTTTAAAATCTCATAAAATATTGTTGTTGCTGCTGTATCCTTCCCTCTTTCCCTCCCTTCCTCCCTCCCTTCCTCTGGGTGGCTTGCAGTCAGCCTGAAGTATTATGCTTACCAACCTGGGAATAATTTCCACCGAACTTATTGGGATTTACGTCTGAAAGATATTTCTCAAACAGTGTGTCAAGATATGTAATGCAGTCTTCTAATAAATCCACAAAACCATGAGTTGGGCTGATCTTACCATTTAGCACAGTGGGGTAGATATTTCACATGGTAGATCTGGGATGTTTTGAAAGGCAGTCAATTGTTAGTTAGTTAGTTATTTGGTTTATCATGACTGTAATTTTAGTGTCACAAAAACTTATTGTCATTGATAGAAACATGTATACAAAAATCAATCTAGCCTTGATCATCCAAGGATATTATGCATTTTGATTTTGATACCATTACATTATTTTCCCCAAAACAATAATGTGTTGATCCAGTCTTGGCTGCTGCCCTGCAAACATTTGCACTACTGTACAAAGAGGTCTTTTTACTAATCTGCTAGCAGACTGTATGTCACACGGAAATGGGGCTATGTAGCTTGTTAGTAGGGTAAAATCTGAGTTCAATCAAAGAAGTGCATGAGATTGAGTGATTCATCTCTCTTCACCCAGCCCACAATCCTTTCATGCTGATCACAAAGGGACAGACTTTTCTTTCTCTGTGGCTAGCATGGAAAGAAGACATGGGATAGACTGATCTTCTGACAACCTTCTCTCTTCTGCCTCCTTTTACAGCATACTTACACACCTCCTCATTGCCTAGGGCAACCAAGCAAGTTGTTAAATGCAAAGCTATATCAAGCTTTCATCAAGAGTGTGTATTTTTACTGTCCTCCTACACTGGTTATAAGTAATTCATTTGCTGGGTACTGCAGAAGAAATTCAGAAGAACTGCCCTCATGGGAGGCTAGCCATATCCATTTACAGTTCGCAAAGCAAAGATTTGATAACTGTGCCTGTCTTTTCCTTCTACTTCCCATCAGATGACACACCCAGTTGCTTTCACTTAGTTTGCATATGGGAAGTACCTGAAAGAATCCTGGATTTTTTGTTCTTGAGAAAGCATGTTACAGAGCAATCATGCAGGGTTTTCTTTTTTCTTTTTTGATCTCATGTGACAAGTTCTGGAACAGGGATGCATATAGTCTTCGGCCTTACAGAAGTTTTTGACTGCATATTTGGCAGGATGCAAGCAAGGGTGGTTCAACTGTTAGGCAAACTATGCAGTTGCTGAAGGCACCATGAATCAGAAGGGCACAGCCTCCGCCGCCCTCTTTGCACCCTCCGACCTCCTCCCCCTCCCCAGAAGTCACTGGCACTGAGAGGAGGAGGCAGAATAGGCAGAGGTGGCAGGGACAAAGCAGCGGAAGGAGAGGAAGGCCTCCCTCCTGGTCCTCTGCCCGCAGTGTCCTCCGTCCAAGTGTGGCCTTCCTCTCCTTCCACGGGCATAGCCTGGCCTGCCTCCACGGGTGCAGCCTGGCCTGCCTCTGCAGCCTGGCCTGCCTCTGTAACCTGGCCTGCCTCTGCAGCCTGGCCTGGCCCGCCTTCGAGGCTGTGGCCTGACCTTCGCCCTCGAGGCCAGGTCTCCGGGCTGCTTAGTCGTTTTCCAGAAGCTTTCTCTCCTGCCAGTTAACCCACACCTATGGCAGGCATCCTCAGAAGTTGTGAAGTCTGTTGGAAGCTAGGTAAGTGGGGTTTATATATCTGTGGAAAGTCCAGGGTGGTAGAAAGAGCTCTTGTCTGTTTGAGGCTAGTGTGAATGTTGCAATTGGCCAGCTTGATTAGCATTTAATGGCCTTGCAAATTCAAAGCCTGTCTGCTTCCTCCCTGGGGGCATCCTTGGTTGGGAGGTGTTATCTGGCCCTGATTGTTTCCTGTCTGGATTTTCCCCATTTTCAGTGTGTTGTTCTTTATTTACTGTCCTGATTTTTGTTTTTTCAATACCGAGGGCCAGATTCCCTTTCGGTGGCCTTTTAATTCCAATGGATTCCTAAGGACCCTCAGGGCTCTTCCACACAGCCATATAACCCAGAATATCAAAGCAGAATAACCCACAAGATCTGCTTTGAACTGGGTTATCAGTTAACTGGGTTAACTGCCCTATATCCCAGTTCAATGTTCGGTGGTAAATTCGCAAATATATTAATTCCTACATAACTACTTTTTCTGTTGATTTGTTGTAAAACATGATGTTTTGGTGCTTAATTTGTAAAATCATAATGTAATTTGATGTTTAGTAGGCTTTTCCTTAATCCCTCCTTATTATCCAACATGTTTGCTTATCCAATGCTTTTATTTTTCAGTGATTGGTTGGGGGAGGAGTGCCAAAATTCTGTTCACTTACACTTGAAAATTACCTAGGGCCGACACTGGATGCAAGAATTGGACAGACTAGCTTCTTACAACTTATTTTGAACTTCTGACAGCTAATACAGAAATAAACTAAGGAAACTCACAGATACTCATCACTGTCCTAAAACTTTCTATACAATTTGATGTTTAGGTTGCTGCTTGCTTTGTTCTACCACTGCTCCTGATTATCTGCAAATTTCATAAAGGCAAAATAATCATAGAGAACATGTAAGCCCCCAATTTTTCAAGCACAGCATGAACATTTTAACTCCTCACATCATCATCATCATCATCATCATCTCTCTCTCTCTCTCTCTCTCTCTCTATATATATATATATATATATATATATATATATATATATATATAGAACACATGGAATATTTACAATAGAGTCTCACTTATCCAAGCTAAACAGGCCAGCAGAAGCTTGGATAAGCCAATATCTTGGATAATAAGGAGGGATTAAGGAAAAGCCTATTAAACATCAAATTAGGTTATGATTTTACAAATTAAGCACCAAAACATCATGTTATACAACAAATTTGACAGAAAAAGCAGTTCAATACGCAGTAATGTTATGTTGTAATTACTGTATTTATGAATTTAGCACCAAAATATCACGATATATTGAAAACATTGACTACAAAAATGGCTTGGATAATCCAGAAACTTGGATAAGCGAGGCTTGGATGAGTGAGACTCTACTGTATTCCGTATAAATATCAATTTAAAAGATGCTAGGGAAGATAATATAACTGGATTCTATCTCGTTATTATTTCTGTGAATTTGTGATCTGGCAACTGTGAACATACAGTATAAGAGGCATTTGGTTGGTTGTGTTTGGTAGTAATTGGCTATTTTATTAAATGAAATATTGTTTAAAATTTGGATTTTTATATTGTAAAAAGTAAAAATAATATCTCAACTTTATGTAGTCAGCCTTCCACATTCCCTGGGATTAAGGGCACTGGACTACTATGAAAATGAAACACTGTAAATAAAGAAATTGCTTTAAAAATTGCAGAGAAAACACCTCTAAAGAAATGTCTAGCTTTAATTGCTCTTGAGGACTTAGAGAGTTTGGAAAGATGCTACTAGAAATCTCTCCGCCTTCCAGCATACTCAGAAGACATTGAACATAGAGTCACACTGGAGGAGCTAGAGATTCCTTCAGAGAATATTTTAATCAAATCCATTAATAATCAAATCCACAAAAGTCAAAACTACAAATGTGGATGGATGGTTGTGAATGTTTCCTTTTTTAATCACCAGGAACTCCTTCATGATCATTAAGGGAGAGTGAACTTCCTTTTTACTTTTTATTTTAGGTCATTCCTTACCAAACCAACTTATATGCTAAATCTGCATATTCCTGTTTTCTCAAGAAATTCAGACTACTCTGCCACTCAGTAATTGATGCAAAAATAACTGAGACCTAAACTTGAGGAGCTTCAACAGTAGAATGAAGTGATGTTCCTGTAAACTAATTTGATAGGTGTTTTGCCCTTCAGGTCATAGTCAGGTAATCTAAACACACTGCAGATATAGTATTGTTTTGCATTTATATTAATCCAATTTGTTGTTAAGGGCTAATATAATGTTGATTATAATTTTCTTGTAGCATTTTGAAATTATATTGCATGATTGCATGTTTGACATGCACAATTGTTTTTTTAAAAATATATATTTTATTTTAGGACATACACACACATACATTTACATTTCCCACCACCACCACGAGGATCATTTTCTTTTACATATTAATCCTGTTTGAGACAATCCTTCTAGATTTACATACTGTATAACATTTGTATCCTATTTCTTATGCACAATTGTTGAATTTGACTTTTTGTTAATGATGCAAAACAGTGAAGTTGCTAAATGAAAAGGATGTTATTGTCTCATATTTTTTTTAAAAAGAATAAATTCAGATGCCTACTAATTGTGAATAGGTACAGAAGATGTGTAAGTTTCAGATGGTATTTAATTATTCCAGATCACATTAACCTTACTAGCCAAGTCAGTGTTCAGCAATGTGGGAGTAACAGCTCCTTTGCATCTGGGGAGATGAACGTTACCCTCCTAGGTTTAAAATTTCTTGCTTGCTTGCTTGAAACTAATTCAAATTTGAAATCAAATTGCGACAGCACACAAAACGTGCACTCAAACATTTGTAAAATGAAAGTTTCCAGATGCATTAAATAAGCTTAGAGATGTAATCTTTCAACTTTACTTGAAGAAGTTGATATACTGCTTGTTTATCCACATTTTAGTTTGATGAGTGAACTACATTCATTGAAAAGCACTGAAGTGATGGGAAATGTTTTACTGTGATGGTTGACCTGTGATGTCAATTTTTCACCAGCCATTTGCTTTTTAATGTTGTATTCATCAAAACAAGGGCATGCATGTCTGCATCAGTTATAAGAGCCCTTGTTGAGAAAGAGAAGCTTTTGCAGAATGGCAAGAATGTTTACTACTGATTTCATTATAAAAACTAAAAAATCACTGTTGTTATGTGAAGGAAAGTTAAAAGCCCATCTACAGGTGAGCAGCTACTGGGATCACTGGGGATCTGTTCTGCTGTTGCTGAGAAGCAGCTGTCTGACTTTCCATCTCCCTCCTTTGAGAAATCTTTCATGCAAACTAAAAGGAAAAGGATCCTTGTTGCAAAGAAAAGATAGAAGTGTGAGGCAGCTGCTTAACGGTTAATGAAAGAATGGATCAACATTAATCCCAATGCTGCTTACCATTGGATATAGTAGAACATATGGGTCTCTTTAAAAGGGCATGCATAGTCCCCAAGTTAGGGGTGGTGATATTGAAAATTAGACCCTAAAATTATGAATTATGAAATGAGGTTCCATTGTGACATACAATGAGCTCACATTGCCCTTTCTGTTTGCCATCTAATAATGTTTCATGAATTTTCCCCAAATGTTGACCCACCACAACTCGAACCTCAGAAAATAATTCCATAACTTACCATAATCCCGTCACAATGCACCAGGAATACGCTGTGCAAGAGCCCCTGGGTCCTTTCCTGTTTCTCCCTTACATGATCTGATTTATTCATGGGAATACTTCCTTATCTGTGCTATGAAACCAGACCTATCCCTGGAGCTCCTATTGTAAGCACCCTTTTGTTATCCTGGCCTGTTACTCATTGTATTAACCAGAGCTGGATTACTAAAACACATTTCACATTGCTTTCCCCCACTGCATTCCTTTCTGATCATGTCCCTCTCATGGGCAGATTAATAAACAGACACACTCTTCAAAATAATCCAATGTCAATTTATTAAAGTTTCCTGCCATTGCAAAGACCAAGCAGCAATGACAGCAGATGAAGCCCTGGACTAACCAGGCAACAGATCCTATCTGGACACTATCTGGACCAATCAGAAGCTAGCGTGGTAGACTTGAAAGCTGTCAAACTATAATAAATATTCTATGTATTCATAACTGTGGTTTTTTGAAGTGCTGTCTCGGCTGACATCTTCTTTTGCCATTGAAAATAAAGCCTCTGATTTTGCCTTCAACTTGTCCTTGTCTCATTTGGCCTTCTGGGAAGCTAGACACACTGGGCTCCAAATCTATGGTACTTATGAAAGTGTAAATCATGAATATATAGCAAATCATAGAATCCTACAGCCTCATCAAACTAGCGTTTTAAAGTGGGCACCCCACAATTTTGGCATCCTCTGCCTTCTGCAGAACTCTGGGAAATGTAGTTTAGGGTGGGACCATTAGAATTCTTAGCTAGAGAGGTCCTCGCCTTACCTCACCTTACCAAACTACATTTCCCAGAATTCTTCAAGTGACTGAAAACATTAAGAATGTGGGGGTGAAGAATGCAGGGATCCCCACATTCTTCTTCCAGCTCTTTCCTTTCTTTAAATTCCACACCAATTCATCTTAGTTACACAGCTGGACATGTAATCAAGGCAGGGATCACCCATCACAGCAAAAAGAAAGGTTAAATATGATGGATAATCTATCAAAGCAAAAAACACTAGTCCAATGAAGCCTGTAGAGTTGGAACAGTAACATGGACCACTTAGTCTAACCCCCTTCTACCAGGCTGGAAAAGCACCAAGTGCCCCTGACAGTTGGTCAGTCAGTCTCTGCTTAAAAGTCTCCAAAGAAGGCGCTTCCACCACATTCCGAGGCAGTGAGTTGCACTATAGAACAGCTTACAGTCAGAAACTTCTTCCTAATGTTCAAGTGCAAATATTTAACTGTAGAATATAAATTCACAATTTCCTAAGGATTGCAGCCAAAAGAAACAGGAATAAAGGATTGTTAAAATATTGGCTTCCATTTGGAAACAGGTTAGGAACAGATTGAATATAAAGCAGGTCAAAGAGAACTTTAAAAAATCAAGAAGAAAAATTGAAGACAATGTTGGAAGTACCCTTCCACACATGCAATCTTAATATGTCCAACAAGCTTTGGGAAAAATTACAAAATAATCATCTTTCTCCCAGCAGACTCTAGCCCACCACAACCAATTCCTCCTATCTTGTCCAAGTTTCCAGCAAACATTTGCATGGATTATTAGTTATTCAATACAATTCTTAAAATGCTCTAATAAAAACATCTCACCTCACCAGTCAGCAATAGGACAAATCAATGACTAAAAGCCTATTGCCCTATTACGTTCTCCTTTGGATGTTTTGTTCCTACATCATTTGCCATCTTAGTTTAGAAAACCCACAATAGAAAAAAAATCTATGTATACCCCGATTTGAAAAAGCATGAAGACACAGCTATTTAATCAGAGGCAATATCAAGAGACTCTCCTATCTATATTTACATAGGAAAGGAAAGTGGTATCGCATGTGTAGAAGCAAGCAGACATTAAACTCCCAGGAAATAATATATGGTTTAGGAATCTATAAATCTGATGAATGAATAGAATAAATTTTAAAACTTAAAATTTTGATAGGTTATTGGGAGATGGAGATGGAGATTTTTAAGGGTTCAAAAGATCATATTGGAAGATTGACATCAAGTGAAAGGACATGTATAAAATTTTGAAAATAACTCAAAGGTTTGAAACTTCCTGAAAGGAAGAAAGACGTGTGAACTATAAAATCCAGAACATGTGGCATTGAATGCACTTTGCTTTATTCGATTATAAAAATAATCTCCAATCTCTCTGTGATAGAGTTTAAACCTCTTTGTCAATCTACTTCCTGAGCAGTATAAAGTGGCTTTGGTGCAAAATGAGAAAATGACCCTTTTCTTTGAAATTCTCTTTCAAGCCTCACTCTAGTAGGCACTTATATACATGCACAAAGTGAATAGGCTCTCAGACTTCCCACAGAGCTTCTTATATACTGAAATCAACCTCCATGCCTTGTTTGACTCAGTCTCCTTTCTTTTTTTATGTTTTTGAACTGTTCTGTATAGAATGGTTCCACTTTCATGTTTTAATTTATACAAGTTTCATATTTAAGGAGCACCTCAAAGAATGAGACCTGTTACCCAGTTATCAAACACAGAAAGAAACACTCAATTTACTTTACACAACCAATCTGGCAGCTTCAAAGGGCAAAGACACAATATGATACCTGAATAAGTGCTACAGTGTATCCACTGACTATATTAATTGCTGAACTCCAGCATAATGTTGAGGACATCCAACCATATCCAAAGATCTTCATCAAAGTCCCTGACATACACATTCAGTTCCTCCAATGAGATGCCACTGAGGCAAAAAAGAAAAAAAAAATGAAGCCAGTGATAATGCAGTTAGCTTCAACACAGAATTACAAGCAAAGTTGAACATAGTCAGCAGATCCACCTCCAGAAGAAATAAAATGCAATGCAATGCAGCAATTTTGAAAACCCAAATCCCAAAGCCACATTCTTTTTTCAGCTCTTTCCATTCTTTAAATTCCACACCAAATTCAGTTCAGTTACACAGCTATACATGTAATCAAGGCTGGGATAACCCATCACGGGGGGGGGGGGGGGGGGGAGGTTAAATTATCATGGAAAATCTTTCACAGCAAAAAAGGTTAAGCATCCAGCAGACCGGCTAGATAACACCAAAGAGTTCAGAAAAAGAATGAGAGCTTCAGGAGATTTACAGAGTCGTCTCTGTAACAACAACAACAACAACAACAACAACAACAACAACAACACGAAAACAATAATGTCACAATGCTAAGAAGATGATATCAGAATGTTTTCTCTGATCAAAAATTGAAGTTTATTGTTTGAACAAAGAATATCAATTCAAATGAGCAGGGGAAACAAGAAAGAGGAGTTTTAAAAAAGAAAGTAGTGTTACTGATGAAGAGACTTTGGTGAGCTACACGAGGGATCTTGAAAGGACTTAGTTTATGAGCAGTAGGTGCTTGATGGTTGATGCATTGCTTTCTTTCATGTTGTCTTTGAGAGTTTGGAGTCCTGTTCAAATATGGAAACAGATGTATATATTTATATTTTGTATTTATAGATCACTGGCACATATTTTCCAAGAAGTAGTCTTGGCTTTGGTATAAAAACAATGTCTCAACATATCAGGTTACCCCACTGAAACATTGTGAAGTCCTTTTAACATTCCTGTTTTATTAAAAAAAAGTTTTAAAAAGTAACAAAAGACATGCTATTACAGTTGAAAGAAACATGTATATTGAAGTGGGAATGGGAGAAGGAGGCAATGAATTATCAATATTAACCAAAATTGACTATGGAAAGCATGGGGTCTGCTGCCTCATGATTTCCAAACAAATAAAAGTAAATCATTGTTTCACAAATAAATCTAGTAGTAGGTTTAATTTTTAGTCTAGTTTTGTCATGCTTGATGTATTGATTTGTTTGAAAGGACTGAATCCTAAACACGATGGCACCATTGATTCAGAGACAATAATATTGTACTTTTTCAGTTTTGCGATATTACTTCTTTGATGGTAAACAGGAAAAATATACTTTTGTTACAAATATCTAAATTAGTACCTTGGAATGCATTTATACATTCTAGAATGGTTTGTATTTACTTTAAAAAACAAACTGACTTTTGGACCATCCCATCACAGAGGTAAATTCCAATCCTTTCATATTCCTGCCAACAAAACTTTTATTTGAGTCAGTTTCACTTGGGAAGGATAACATTAGGTTTGTGCTTTCAGGATAAACCTTGATCCGTTTTGTGCGCTTCCCAGGCTCCCCTTCCTGTCATTTTAGGCAATTAAGCTGTTTTACTCTAGCAAAGAGGCACTCAGCTGCAGGCAGGTGCATGCTCTAAGGAGGCTTCTTACCTGTTTCTACTCTAGAGGAGGCGCTCGGCTTCAGGCACGCATGTGCTGGGCCTGCATGCCACACACACATTCTCTCAAGGCAAGGAAGCAAATTCTGACTTTCTTACTTTAGAGGAGGTGCTTGGTTGCAGGCAGGTATGCACACTGGGCCTGCACACCACACATACACTCTCTCTTTCCAAAGCAAGGAGGCATGGAGAACTGAACTGTGCAGAAAACAGCATGATCCTGTGAAAGGGGAGAGAATGCTAGAAACTATATATTTTTGCATTCAATGACAAAATAAATGTGACAATTTGCATTGCTGTTTGAAATTGTGTTCTAGATGCATGAACTTCTAGAATCCTTTCCTCCAAGTATTGAGGTTACATTTCAGTACCTTCAGCTCCTCTTACATGTCCACTATTTGTGCATCTCAGCATTCTCTATCCTCATTATTTCCAAATCATTGAAATAAACCGTGATGTAGCAGTTTTTAACACCTCCTATCCTTTTTAGTTAGCTATACACCCGAACTCTCTCAAATACTGAACAAAAGAAGCAAGAGGTTGGTTACTTTTTATCTCACAACATCATATAAAGATAGCAATAATTTGCACACAGCATGAAAGCAAATAAAACCTGCCAGCATAGCATTGCTCTGCCTGGGGGTTTTCAGGTTACAGTGATATATTGCTGAACCCCATTAGGCACATTAGCATTCTGTTGACAGATGCACTGCTGACTAATGGAGAGGTCCTTGCTTCTGCCAAGCTGAGCTTCTTTTACAAATATATCACTTTAGGCGAGGGAAATCCTAGATACCATTAAAATTCTCATCCCTCCTCTCCTTATAAACACAGAGACACATACACATATTATTAGTTATCAGATAATAATAATGTTGCCCTCAACATTATTACCGGATAAGATTGATGTATGTTATAGTCTTGGGAAAAATGTCAAATGCCTGCCAAAGTAATCTTTCAGGTAAATGCACAATATTATGAACCATTCCCTTCCATGTGGCAGTATATTTTAGTGTCTTTCTAATTCACACTCTGAATATCCCCAAGTCCCAGAGTCTTTTCCTTGGTTTCCCAAAGGTAATCAATGATCTGTAATTCTGCCATGTACCACTAATGTTCCTGATATAAGTCAACTCATGCATAAGTCAGCCTTACGTATGAGTTGATGACAGGTTCTGGGACAAAATGTTGAATTTTGATATGACCCATGAATAAATCAATGGCCATTCTGTGGAGAGGGGAAAGTGCCAGCACTGCTCACCACACCAACTACCACCACATTTTTTCAGCCCATTCATTCCAAAAAGGCCCTTTGCCACTCTACTCAGACAAGGGAATGGTCGAACAGAGGCGGTTCAACCACCAGGCCAACTAGGCAGTTGCCTGTGGCACCATCTTATTGGGGGCGCCATCGAGGCAACTCCTGTCTCCTGCAGCCTGCTTTTGCAAGGTATTGAACTGCTTTTTCTGTTGATTTGTTGTAAAACATTATGTTTTAGTGCTTAAATTGTAAAATCTTAATGTGATTTGATGTTTCATAGGCTTTTCCTTAATCCCTCTTTATTATCAAACATTTTAGCTTATCCAACGCTTTTATTTTTCAGTGATTGGTTTTGGGGGGGGGGGGGCAAAATTCTGTTTGCCTACACTTGAAAAATACCTAGGGCCGGCTCTGTGGTCGATCTATCTATCTATCTATCTATCTATCTATCTAGGTATAATATAAACTCTGATTTTAATAAAAGGAATCATCTACTACTCTGAGTAGAATAGCAAAAGCTGAGCGCTTAGTCTGTCCTGGGAAAACCTAAAAGAAGCAACAACCCTCTCTACTCTCTTGGCATGTCTTTGAGGGGAAATGCTAAATAATCACTATCATTACCATTTTTCCAGCTAGATATAGTAAAAGGTTAGAGGCAACACAATAGGAGAATAAAATGAGTTGGTGCTTCTTTTTACTAATTCAAGAAGGGACAACTCACCTTTGGCTAGAGGGCCTGCCATCTGGTCAAAGAGGAAGACTTGAGGCCCCCCTATGAAGGAGACCAGTGTGTCTCGTGAGACTGTTGTTGCCACTAGTCTCCACAGTTGGGAGGAGCTTATGCTGGCCACTCCCAGCTGCCTTTTGTCATCTGCAACACTAGACTGGAGAGGGAGCTCTGTGTTGTAGCAGCAGTAGCAGCACATGGAGAAGAGGGAGCTTGTCAGAGTGAAACAATGATGGAGCTCTAAACAAGTTGCAGCCGGGATTGGTGGGTTCTTTCAAGTGGGAGGCATGTTATTTGAGGAGGACTTCCTGCAGACGATTGGCAGAGAGTTATGGTGGTTGCCACAGTGGATGATTGCCCCCAGCTGCAGGGAGTCCTCAAATGACAGCATGCACCCCTCCATTTCCCTTTCCATTAGAGGCAGTGCCCGTGGTCCTGCCACCCAGTTTGAGAGTGCAAACAACCCATTAAATTGCGCCCATCCTGGCTAACCCTTTTGGCAGCTCTGGGCCACTCCTTTTTCTCCCACACCCTCTTGCCTTCTTGCCTGGCAAGACTTGAATTTTAGTTGGTTTTGGTGCTGATCAGTGGCCTTTTTTAACATCATGGTCGGCACACTTGTGGTGGACATTCAGGGTTTTTGGGGCGCAGGCTTTATGGAGACCATCGGCTTTGTGGTTGGCATGCTTGCAATGGCATCCATCTTGACCTCGTGGGGACAGGCTTGGCAGCCACTGTTTTGACCTTATGGTCTGACAGCCATTTTGTTTTTCCTGATGGCCATCTTTGAGGGTCCCTCTAATGCTAGCTGCATCACTGTTGGCATTTACCTCTTGCTACTGTTACACCTTTTTAACCTGAACACAAGATACATTACTGCTGCTCTTACCCCATTAATCCATAGCACAGGGTACATCTCTGCTGCTGTTATCTCTAGTTAATTCTTAACACAGGCTCAAGCATAAATACTCGCGTTGAAATTGTAATTTGCTACATAATTTAGTTATTCCAGTCCATACATAAGGGATTTTCCAGTGTGATATACATTCATGGGCCCCAGATTCAGGACTCACATGATTCCATATGCTAAGAGTTAATACAGTATATTTAACATCTTTTCCTTCACTGTTTTAGTTAGCTGTAATGCCACCCAAGAAAGACCACAGAGGTCCAAAAGGAAAAGGACCAGCTCAAAAAATGGTAAAGCATCCTGCGCCGAAGTGTACAGACCACTCCAGACTCAGACAGTGAAGAGAAGAGGGTAGAAAGAGCCTTAATTATTAGCAAGACTGAAGAATTCAAAAAGCAGCATATCATGGCTACCCCAGTCCCATGGTAATAAAAAACCAGGGGGCAAGAAGAATGGTCTTAATAAACCTGCCTTATCTTGTTTAGGAGCTATTGAGGAGAATATGGATGCAGAGGAATTTGCTGGGCCCAGCAGTGCACAATGTGATGATGTGCAACCCAAGATGGTTGCTGAGGTGGTCTCTGCTAGTGCAGGTGAGGCAATAGCTCTCAATATTTTCAGCAGTAGGTCTAGAAATATTGATCATGTGCCTGGCATGTATGCTTGGCCATGGGAGGTTTGGGTCTCCACAGCACATCAGCCCCCCTTGCAGGATGCTCATGTTAACAACGGGTTTGTTTTGGAAGGTGCAGTATCACTGGCTGATCAGACATTCAATTCTTGCTGTTCCTTTTTGATGGGGAATGCCTGTGCTGCCTTACCAAGGGGTAATTAATAATAATAATAATAATAATAATAATAATAATAATAATAATAATAATAATAATAATAATCCTTTATTTTTTATCTCACCACCATCTCCCTGGAGTGACTCAGGGCAGCTCAGAGGACACACTCATAGTGCAGTGCAATACAATACAATAAAATACAGAGAGATAAAATTAACAGCAATAAAAATAACCCCATTATACAGCAATAAAACTCCTATCAGTTACAAGTAATGAAAAACCTGACAAGTAATAGAATAGCAGCTAAGTACAACATCTGTCCTCATAAAGTGCAGCAGTGACCACTCACTATATCATCAAATATAGTGAGTGGTGTTTCTGAAAAACCTACAGGGTGGTGACTACCCTAATATCTTTAGGGAAGGCATTCCAAAGCCGGGGAGCCACCACAGAGAAGGATCTCTTTCTCGTCCCCACCAACCGCACTTTGGACGGAGGTGGGATGGAGAGAAGGGCCTCCCCTGCAGATCTTAGGGTCCATGTCAGTTCATAGAAGGAGATGCAGTCTCGGAGGTAGACTAGACCTGAAGAGTATAGGGCTTTATAGGTAATCACCTGCACTTTGAATATTATGCAGCAAATGAGTTAAGCTTCCCTGTGTACAGGGAATGTCCTTCATACATGCCATCTTCCTTCCCCGTTCGAAGGGGCTGGATGGAGATGGGTTCACACACCACGTCCTGGCTTTTTAATGTGGGAATGCATCCAGCTGAGAATCCATTTAGCCAAATTCATGCTTTGCCACAGGCATCAATTCCATCAGGGACCTTGATTTGATGTTGGGGGACCACCTTACCGTGGGGACCATCGAAAAAATTATTATGGAAAAGTATATAGATGTATTTATTCTACTATTCAGGGAGGTAGAAAAAATAATTGGGAAGTAATGTATGCCAAAGAGAAGGATAAGATTAAAAAGAGGAAGGTGAGGGGAAACAAGGGGAAGGCAGATAGAGGTAAATATAACAAGTATGTAATAGAGTTAGAGGATGAATATATTACAGAAGTCAAGACATACATATTTCTGTATTACAATCTATTACACGGAAGTGGTAGGTACAAGATAATGTTGCAATGTACTTGTTTGGGGGAATGGCATACCTGTATTATGTGTACTTGATTATCTCTAGTTTTCCTTTTTACATTTTGTATGTCATTAAATCACTCAATAAAAACATTTTTTAAAATGAAGATGGTTGATCAGAGTTGGTGGAATGTCTTACTTGGTTTTCCCTCTCCTGATTATTTCCTGGTTTGTTGTTCTTGGGTGGAATGTTCCATTGGCTCTTGTTTTGGGGGTGGAGCTTGGGACTCCCCTGTAGGTTTGGGTGAGATGGCTCAGCCTGTGAGCTAGACTCTAGAGGCTTTTTTCCCTCCATTTTCATTCCAGAGCAAAACCTCTTAGAGATAGGTCTTAGAATTTGGTCTGGGTTCTTTGACCTGGCAAATTCAAACAGGCAATCTAATTCATGAACTTACCTTATAGTTTCCACCATAGCCTTGTATTTAACGTATAGCATACCTCATAGTGAAGTACTTATCATATAGATATAACAGATAGTTCACCATAGCCTCGTACTTACCTTACAGTTTCTTCATAGCCTTGTACTCACCTTATAGTCATTTCATAGCCTCGTACTTACCTTATAGCTTATCACCATAGCCTTGTACTTACCAAAAGCATAGCTGATAGTTTGCCTCATAGCTTTAGGTACTTAACACCATAGCTGGTACTTACCTCAAAGATATCTCAGCTTATCACTTCCTCATAGTTTTATGTACTTACCACCATAGCCTTGTACTTACCAAGAGCATAGTTTATAGCAGAGGTCCCCAAACTAAGGCCCGGGGGCCGGATGCAGCCCATCGAAGCCATTTATCCGGCCCCCACGGCACAAGGGCAGAAGGGGGTTGGGCTAAATGACCCAAGGGGTTTCTTCTTCTCTTACAACCCTTATTATTATTATTATTATTATTATTATTATTATTATTATTATTATTATTATAACATTGAGGCTGGGTGGCCATCTGTCAGAGGCTGGGCTGTGGTGCAGGCTGGTTAACAGCCAGCTGCAACAAATCACTCTGACCAAGAGGTCATGAGTTCGAGGCCCGCCCGCGCCTGTGTCTCATCTCTGTTCTATGTTATGGCATTGAATGTTTGCCTTTATGATCCGCCCTGAGTCCCCTTTGAGGTGAGAAGGGTAGAATATAAATGCTGTAAATAAATAAATAAATGAATAATGCTTTGCTTGTGCTTTTAGTGCACAGAGGCTGAAGGGGATTGGACTAAATGGCCCAAAGGGTCTCTTCCAACCCTCTTTTTATTATTATTATTATTATTATTATTATTATTATTATTATTATTATTATTATTAACATTGAGGCTGGGTGGCCATCTGTCAGGGGTGCTTTGCTTGTGCTTTCAGTGCACAAAGGCAGAAGGGGATTGGACTCAATGGCCCAAAGGGTCTCTTCCAACCCTTTTTTATTGTTGTTGTTATTATTGTTGTTATTATTATTATTAATGATTACTGCTTGGTGGCCAACTATAGTCCGTCCCTCCAACGGTCTGAAGGATCATGAACTGGCCCCCTGTTTAAATAGTTTGGGGACCCCTGGTTTATAGTTACCATCATAGCCTAAACCATATACCACCATTGCTTGTGCCTACATCATAGAAAGCTTTCACCTCACAACTGGTACTTACCTCACCTCACAGCCTAGTACCTACCTTACCTTATAGTTTCCTCATAGCTTGTGTGCTTATCTCATATAGTTTTTATAGCCTTCATTCTCAATCAATATAGTTTCATCTATATATATAAAAGGGTAATGAAATTTCGGCCTAGGACAAAACAACAAAACTACACACCCCAGAAACACTAAACTTGGCAGCACAACCCCTCATCCATGCCTCTACGTTCATACAACAAAAAGCTCCAGCTACTCCAGAAAACGGCCAGGCTTTGAGACTGCAAGGCTATTCACTGCTATTCCACCTGGCCAACAAAGGATTCCCATAAGCCACAGCAACGCATGGCTGGGCAAAGCTAGTTTCTTTATAATTTCAGTGATTTTACCTCACATTTCTAATACAGCAAAAGGTTTATTTTCTGTGTAATTAAACTCAATCTACAATCTTTGTTTTCTATTATATGTTTCTGATTCAACATTCAAGATTCCTGCTTGAAATTACCATTTCCTGTGTCCAATAAACATATTTTTGGTTACCTTTAACCAGCTGCAAGAGTGTTTACTTTAAGGTTTGAGGTATAATCAAGGGTAAACCGATTGCTGCTTGAGTAGCCAGACACATATAGATAGTTATTCCCCCAGCGTGCCTTCACAGTTGGTGAAACTGGTTTTCAAGGTTACTCAGCTTTGCTGGAGTCAAGGTACAAGTTCGGCCTGGGCAGGCTTATGCTTTGATTAGGTACATCAATATTATACACCAAGCATATGAAGATTTTGCAGGGGCAAAATGATGATCATACGATGAAGCTTTCCACATGAAAGCAGCATTTTACTCTTCATTGCACAGTTATGGATGCACTTGATGGCCCCTGCCAGACCCATTGCAAGTGAATGGACTCACAGTGGTCATATTATGCAGAATAATCCTGTTGCAACCCCTGCTCAGTCACAGATTAACTGCTTGTGTTGAAAGTTTGATACACAATGGGTTTGCAGCAGGCACGCATACCACTCTTGACATGAGTTTCCACTGTGCAAAGGCCTTCATTTCTTTTGTAACTGTACCAGCAGTAAAGGAAATCAATGTGGTCAAGGTAATAACTGGCAGGACAAATCCGGAGGTGGTTCCAATCTACTGCCAAAAAGGCCCCAGTCCAGTTAAACTGACCTGTTTACAGGAATTGCTCCATAGATATTCCGACATTGATACAGTTCATTTTCTTGCAGAGGATTTTAGCTTGGGTTGTCTGGATTCCCTTTCAGGGAATACTCAAACCAATGATGTCTAGGAATCTGCATTCCATCAGGGGCCTGGAGCATATTGTTTGGGACAAATCAATAAAGAGTTAAAAGAGTATCGTGTTATAGGCCCTTTGGCCCCTGTCTCTTCCCCCTCCACCCCAATTTGCTGACCCTTTAGGCATCATGCCAAAAAAGCCACCAGGTGAATATCAGTTAATACACCATCTATCCCAGTGGTTGTCAACCTGTGGGTCCCAATATGTTTTTGCCTTCAACTCCGAGAAATCTTAACAGCCTGTAAACTGGCTGGGATTTCTGGGAGTTGAAGGCCAAAACACCTGGGGACCCACAGGTTGAGCACCACTGATCTATCCTATCCTGCTGGTCAATCTGTTGATGATGCCATTCCTGCTTAGTTGTGCTCGGTACATTATACCTTGTTTAACAAGTCTACCCATAAAGTCCGCAAAAAGGGGGTGGGCGCAAAGCTGGCAAAATATGACATAAAGTCAATCTTTCATTTGGTTTCTATTCACCCTGATGATTTCTCCCTTCTGGGTTTTTCCTTTGAGGACTCCTTTTTTGTGGACAGGGCCTTTCCCATGGGATATTCCATTTCATGCAGCTCATTGGGAAAGTTTAGCTCATTCTTGGAATGGACTGTCCATTCACTTTCAGGATTATTGTGTGTATTACATTATGTGAACGGCTTTTTGTCCATAGGTATACCAGACACCAGGGAATGTGCTAGCTTAATGAACCATTTTGAGCAATTAATCACATCATTAGGAGTTTCACTTGCACATGTGAAAACTGAGGGCCCTAACACGTTAGATACAGTGCATCAATTCTCTTGGTTGTCTATGCAAAAATTACATGACCTCCAATGCAGGATCCATCTATTTCTTAGAAAACACAAGGCATCACTTTGGAAGTTTCAGAGCCTCACTGGACACCTCAACTTTGCTTGTAGAGTAGTCGTTTCCAGCAGGCCATTCCTTTGTAGGCTGTGTGATGCCACAGCTGATGTTGTGCATCCACATCATAGAATCCATATCACCAGTGAGATTAAGGCTGACCTGAGTATTTGACAAGCTTTTTAAAACAGTTTCAATGGGGTTTCTTTTTGGAGATGTGAGTTTTGCCCATAGAGTGCCTTACTGGTGTCATCAGATGGCACTGGCTCTGTTGGTTTTGGTGTTTATTTTAGAGGGTGCTGGCGAGCTTCCCCCTGGCCTTTAGCTTGGGCACATTTTGATGTCTTGACTGATTTAACATTTATTGATATTTTTCCCTATTGTTTTCACAGTGAGACTGGGGGCGGTGGGTTTTCTAACTCTATGGCTCACTTTTGGTGTGATAATATGGCTGCAGTCCAGGTGATAAATGCAATGTCATCAAGATCCCCCAGGACTACTACCCTGTTGCAAGAGTTTGTCCTCACATGCCTTAGATAATAATATTTTATTTTTGGTCTGGCACATGGCTGGTGTTGAAAATGGAATAGTGGACACTCTTTCCTGTCAACAGATGGAGCACTTCAGGCAACTTACACCACACACAGAAGAATTCGCAAGCCCTGTGCCTTTGGACTTATGGAAGGTTGGAGGACTGAAGTTTTAAAAGTCACAGGCCTGGTTTTAGCACCAGAAACAAAGAAATCTTATGGTAGGGTTGTGAAGGAATTTGAAAAATGTAGGGCCTGCACAAAACATGGCCCATTGCCCATGTTGCAGTGCTCCCACACAAAAAGTTATTCAGTTATGGTTCCAGTTTTCAGTAGGTCAATAAATGGCCCTTTATTTATTCATACCTTTTTGTGTCTGGTCTCGTTATTTCACAGTGGAGATTCAATGGGCTGTTTTGCTTTTGATAACAGTTAAGGTACAGTGCTTACATTAATATTTTGATACGTCAACCCATGTTCTTGGGGTTATTTTTTCTAGATTTATACATATATAAGAAAGTAGAGCTGATATCAGATACACTTTTTGTATAGGTGGGAATATATATTGACATCGTTGCACTGCATCCCACAGTTGTATAGCTGATTGTCATGATTAGCACCTAGTATGAGAGAGGATTGTGTGTTTCCTGACAGAATGACTGGCTGGTTTAGGGAATGCATATGAGAAAACACCTCACACTATTTACACTATTTATTTGTTTATTTATTTACTACATTTACATCCTGCCCTTCTCACTCCAAAGGGGAGCAGCCTACAAATTATATGTACATACAATATATTAATTCTTAGCATAGCACAATATTAGCATTATATATTACTATATTGAACTATACCACTATACTGTAATATTATTCGTAATGTTACATGTAATTACAATATATATATATATATATAATTATAATTATAATAATAATAATAATTATTAGTAGTAGTATTATATTGTATTACATTATGGAAGCAACATTCAAACATATATCTATTTTAATGGATGAAAAAATGTTCCTTGATGGTTGGGAAACCCTGGCAAAGTAATACTGGATTGCTTAAAATCTCAACAGTTTAAAGCATATAATGTGCAAAAATTTGCATTTATTGCACACTCATATTCAGAAAATGCTGTTTTCAGCACAAAGATATCATGTGAAAATTTTAATGGAATAAATTCCAAACTGCAAATAGAGTTCAAAACTGCACCAGTTCTGCAGATGGATGGGCTGAAGACAATGGGACTAGGCATCTCCATGTGTTACCAACAATTATTTGATTCAGAAACAAAAGAGTGGAAAGTGTTGAAAGGTAATTGTTAAGACTTTCCAGGTGAAAAAGATCCCAAGGCTCTTACTCACACAAGATTGAATCCTTCTGCTGAATCAAGTCAGTCAATCTGAGTTAAGTTCTTACTGGCTTGTAAAGCAAATTTAACTCAATTATTCTGTGTGCCAGGTCATAGTATATTGGGAAACTTCAAGGCAAGCCAAATGATAATTAGAACCATGAACAGCCTCAGTATAATTACCTAACTGAATTGGCACAAACTGTGAGTCTGAGAGTCCATTTTCATGTGCAACAAAATTTGGGGCTGATTTGAAGCATTACTGCATCAGACCAGCACCAGATTCTGCCATTGTGTTTTTTTCAGTCTACTCCCAAACCACGGCAACAGCAGGAGCAGAGATCTGATCCTCCAATATGGCTAAACTGGAATTGGCCCCACTGGTTGGTTAACCTTATCTTTGATGGGTTTTTTTTTGTCACTGCAGCAGTTGCCACAGATCTCCATGGAGTTCTTAGTCATCATTGGGGACCTTTGCCAATCTAACAAAGGCACCAACATGACTTAAGAAGAGGAAGGGGATAGGAGGGGACAATCCCCTTTTCCTTTCTCTAAGCCATGCAAATACTTTTGCTGACATTAATAAAGATGCCCTTAAATGGCCAGGAATTGTCTGGAGTTCTCTGGCTGCCACTGCAGCAACAAACAACAACAATGATAAGTGCCTTCCCCCTTTACTCATGCCAGAGAGCACAGAGAAAGCAGGATGGTGCCACTGGCACACATGAATGGTGGGGTCAGTTCTGAATCAGAACTAGCTGAACTGCTCTATCACACACTGAAGTGCAGGGCTGCTCTAGAGTTTAGAGGAAAATCAGAATTGCTAGTTTTACCCTGATGTTAGTGAGTGGAAATGCCTGAATATTATCTGAATTCCCAGGAATGACTTCTGATCAAGACCAGGATATGTGGCCAGTGTAGACAGGCCCTGAATCTCCCCTCAAGACAACTGAGCTGTATATGTATGCAGATAGATAGAGAGCTCATATGTTCTGTCCAGAATTCCTTGGACCAGACATAAGGAACCTTTAGCCCTCTGGGTATTGTTGGGTTCAGTTCCTATAATCTTTTATCATTAGTTATGTTGTCTGAAGCCGATGGAAGTCTATTAATACTTTAAGAGCCACTAGTTGCCCACCCTATCCTTTGAAGAAGCATTGGAGAAATGAAATAAAGGTAAATTCAATTTAAATTCAATTAGAAAGATAAAGTTAGAAAGATGTGTTATACTACTCAAAAATAACTGCAACAGTTATAAAACTTTGTGTTAAAAGACATTCTTATGGCTCCAATGACTTCATTGCAAGTTTTCTTCAACACTTCAGTGAATATCTCTCTGCCAAGGTGAAACTTGCATTTGACAAGCTACCATCTACAGTCAGAATCCATGAATCATTCTCTGAGCCAATGATCAGTGTCTGAATAGCTAATATGAATTCCTGGTCTAGAGGTAATTATTGACTATCTTGTTTATTAACTTTTACCAATAGGCATCAGAATAGAATAAGTTGCACAAGATCATTTCAATTTCAAGGATCATGAATACTTTCTGAAATGATTCATTGGCAGGGACATGGGCCAGAGATTTCAGCTATTCTCTCTTGAATCTTATGAAACTGACTCACAACTCTATCCATTTCTCTATGTTCATAATATCATAGTGAACGTTTTTCTCTCCTCCTTTCATTTTATTACGTAAGATTCAAAATACATAAAATACACCTCCTCTTCCCTTCAACTTTTGAGCAAGCAAAAGGGGGGCATTTTTTGCAGTGCTAGGATACAGAAGCATGCACAAATTATACAACTGCATTAGCTGTCTTCTCTGAGATGCATGTCAACATTAAAAAGAAGAGAAAGGAATAGGACATTTTTACAGCTCAATACTTCTTGGGAGTTGTGAAAACACATGGGTTGTGACCTGCACTTTGCCCACCTCGAACGTTTGGGGTTTAGAAATTTGCACCCTAAGATAGAAGTACCAAAGTCTCAAAACCAAAAAGATGGCATTGATTTTGCCCTAACACAAGAGTGTGTTGTTCATTTTTTACTGTGTCATCTCATTTGCATTTTGTCTGGAGGGAAAAGATTTTCACAAAAACCTTGTGAAGTGGGGGGAAATCATTTAACATTCACAAAACTCTCTTCTTACAAATCTTCTTAAAATTATTTATTATTTGTTCATAAACATAAGAATAAAACAATAAAGATATGCATTCCGAATTCTGGTGAATATGTGTATATATTGAGCAAAGTTGCCACCTCTGAAAACCTCTCTCAGAAGCCATTCCTCTTAAAGATGAAATCAAGGCCTCTTTCTGTGGGAAGTTTGTTCAAAACCTTTTCTCATTAACAGCCTTTTGCTGCATCTCAAAAACACCCTTTCTTGTCTCTGTTGACATATAGTTTTCTTTCTCTCAACCTTGTTAGTCTTATCACAATCGAAATGCTCATCTGGCAAGGGAAAGCTTGACCTTGACTCTCCCAAGGAATGCGGTTCAAGCTTCCTGCTTGAAACCATTGTGTGCCTGTTCCCAGAATCTTCAGGGGCAGCAACCTTCTCTGGCTGTCCAGGAACAGCAGGCTCATCTGGCTGGATGGGAATTCTAGGCTCCAACCCAGAGTCTTTTGACAAATCAGGTGCAGGTACAATCACAGGCTGAACAGGCCCAACTCAAGGCTCACAAGGCTTACCTGACAGCTCAGGTGCAGGCTGGGCTACAACAGAAACATGAAAGAAGCAGCTGAAGAATGGGCCCTTTGTTCTTATCTTGATATTACCAATTTCATGGTTTGGGAGATTGTAAATCAAAAAGCATCCTGAAACAAAATCTGAAAAGTAAGTTGACAGAATATACCTTGAGATTGCTGCAGACATTGTTTGCCATTTATAGGAGGAAGAGGAGGAGGAGGATAAGGTGAAGGCGAAGGAGAAGGAGGGGAGGAGGAGGAGGGGGGAGGAGGTGGATAAGGCGAAGGCAAAGGCAAAGGAGAAGGAGAAGGAGGAGGAGGTGAAGGTGAAGGTGAAGGAGAGGATGAGTGGGAGGAGAAGGAGAGGAGGAGGAAGTTCTAATTCCTGATCCCTCTTCTCAATTCAGTGCTGCATAGTTAGAAGGCTTTGTTACATGTTTGCTGCAACAACGAAGTGATGCAAAATGTATTTATACTGGCTTTTAAGGATGAGATCTGTCCCTCTGGCTGGAACAGATAGGAGCTGCTGTCCAACACCTGGAGAGCCAAACTTTGCTCATTTGTTACGAATAGTAGGCATGAGAAATTTCTCGATTTGTCTCTAATTTCAGATTAAAATCATTTTGTTCTCGCCTTTTTATCCACTATCCGACATGTGGTATTCTTTGAAAAGGTTCTGCCATTTGGTGAGCTGGCAGAGTAGAATGTGTTCTCCCACTATATCAAATTTGATCAGGATTGCTCAAAAAATGAGGGCGGGAGAGCCCTGTAAAAGTCCCCCCCTCCCGTTCTTTTTTTATGTGATTACGCATGCATGTCTGCCATTAACGAAACATTTAGAGCATTACGAAATTTCGGAAATATCAGAATTTTTTTTTGGGGGGGGGGAATCGGAAATTCTTTCTAATAAGAAGTGCAGGCACCCCCTACTTTAGAAGCGAGTTTAGAACCATTTTTTCATTGATCGCTCATGCCTAGCCAATAGTTAGATACATTCACTGTCTGTAAACAGACAGTGAATGTAGATCCATTTCTCTTAATCTTTGGTAGCATCTTTCTTTCTTACAGTAAAGAACCCCACAAAGTAAGTAAAAAATTAAAGTTTTTTCTTTCCATTTTGTTCTCGATCCACTCTATTCCATTCCTTTTCCCATTTAGTTTTCTGGATCACTGAACATTTAGAGTTCTCAACTGACTTTCATTGGAGTGGGGTATCACCTTTAAGTTTCCATCATAACATTGTATACTTTTGCAAATTCAGGTTGCCCTCAAGGGTTTCCCTAATCCATCATGTCTGGATCCCAACAACTGCTGGGAAGCATCAGTCTATATTAACCACACACACAAAAATAGCAGCCTGGAACAATTTCATCTTGCTTAGTTGCCGCTGAACTCAAATTCTGATTTAAATTCTCTTCCTTCCCATCATTTTTCAATTGTGTGTCATGTCTTATTTTGAGAATAACCTGAGGGCAGGAAATATTGAATTAACTATTAGTAAGCCACTCTGGAGATGAATGACAGATAGATGATAGATGATAGATAGATAGACAGACAGACAGACAGACAGACAGACAGACAGATAGATAGATGGTCACCATCCTGTTTTGTATGGTTGGAGATTGCTACATAAGAACACTGAAAATGAAAAAAAAGTAGATAAGTTGTTTTATTCCATTATCTTTTCTGCATTTGATAGCTTTGGTTGAATTTCTTTTTAACTGAAATGCAGATTGCTCTTCAGTACCAATGCCATGTTATCATAATTTGATTTATATAAAGATTCTTTGAGAGAAGTAATTACAGAGGAAAATAAAATAGCTGTCACTGTTCTGTTTCAGGAACACTGATGGGAGGAAGAAAAGACATTCATTGCTCTGACTCCTCCTTCGTTTCTTATATTTCTCTAGGGGTTTTGTTTTTGTTTTGTAGTGCCATCAGCAGTGTGTGAATTAAAACACTATTTTGTGACTGTTGACAGCTAATCCCAAATGATAATACTTGCTATTAGGAAATTATGAAGCAACATTTGAAAAATATGGTCCCATAAGATAGAACAAAAAGAAAACACTTTAATATTTTTGTTTGCTTCCTTTTGATTGAGCACAGTCACTATTTTTATTTCCTGTTTTATCTTTTATTGAAACTTAGACATGTTAAAGAATTCAAATTTTTAAAAATGAAAAATACAAAATGAAGCAAACAAACAGTTGTTTCATGGTTAATCCCCATACACTGCATCTAAATCAAATTACAGTTCTTTCTTTTATTGAACCTAAATGCAAGTTCCTTAGTGATGAACGTCCGAGTTAGGGTCAGTGTTAGGCTTTATGCTTTATACTTCCTGACTCCAAATAGAATTCCAGTATTTGGAACATATTTACTAGTGTTCATGCAACAATTACCCAAAATAGCTACATTATACATGTAGTTCTGTGTCATTTTGCAACTAAGCCCACAAAAGGTTCCCGCTTGTTAGATGTGGATTAATTTTCACTTGCATGCCATTTTAAGATCCCATGATAAAGGTAGTATGGCTAGATAGATGGATAGATCTCATTAGATAGATTAATGGGACTCATTCCTCATTTTATGTTCATTTAGACATACAATTAAAACCAACATGAAAAGGAAATCTAAGTGTTGGAACAGAACTCTGGAGATCAGGTTCAAATCACTATTTGGACATGGAAACTAATTGGATGATTCTGGGAAAGTTACATTCTCTCAGCCCAGTAGAAGTCAATGACAATCTTTCTCTGAAAAATTCCTACCAAGAAAAACAAGAAAAATGTCACCTTTGGGGTTGCCATAATTTGGGTACAACTTATAAAAACACAACAGTAACATGGCATATAATAAATGCATACATTTTGGTATCTCTGAATGTAAATAATATAAAATAATAAATAATATAAAATATAAAATAAAATAATATAAAAAAGCATGTAGAGATTTGTCCATGCAAGCTTTCTGCATGCTTTCTTCACAAACCAAATATCAACTTTGGGAGGAAGAGTGACAGCCAATTAAGACAATTAGCACATATCAGCTACTGCACCACATACCATGATCTCTTGTTTCCATTTAGGCTGTTTTAATGATACATGCAACATCAAGTGATGTATTTATCATCACATATGATTCACACCTAAGATCTTAACTTGTCCACTGTTCATTCATGCCTTCTTTTATCTCAAAGATCTGAATCATTAGGGAAATGTAAATAGTGGTAATGTTTTCATACTCAGGGCTCTGACAGATTTCAGTTGCTCCATTAGCTAGTAAAGGGAGAGTTTGTCTCCCTGCATATTTAAAAAAGTGACAGAGGAAGCAAGAGACTTTGCTTCTGGGTATGAGACATGTGTCAGCCCAGATAATGGTTACACTTTGAACCCTTCTTATCTTGAATTCAGTCCAGGCTATCTTTGGGAACCTAATCTATCTTCCTTAATGTACATCTCTGTGTACTTCAACCACAACTGAAGCAAAACAGGCACATCTAATTTGTAAACCATTTTCAAAGAGATTCATTTCCATTAATGAATTCTTTGAATTCAGTATGAAAAGCTTAGAAAACTCAGCAATGTCACAGTTTGAATCTTTTTAAGATTTACAATACATCAAATACCAACTCCTGAATTCAGTATTGAGAGGTATCTCTTACTAAAGCTAATGGGCAAGATCCCAAAATGTTAAACACATATTACTTCTAGATAGTTCAGTATCTGGTAAATTGCTGTGTGCCTCCCACCCCATAGCATCTCTCTATTTTTCCCAATGTTTGTACAAGTATCAATTCTGAAGTCCTTGTTCTGATAGTTGTTTGCCTTTAGATTGACTTTGTCTCACAATTATGCTATCAAAGGGGGAGGGGGAGGGGAGGCTGTTGCCTTCCCATAAGGATGAGAAAGGTTTACTTACCCAAGATTACCCAGTAGATTGCCCCCTGTGGTGCAATGGGTTAAACCCTTGTGTGGCAGACTGCTGACATGAAGGTTGGGTTGGTGACCTGAAGGTTACTGGTTCAAATCCAACCCAAGGAGAGCATGGATGAGCTCCCTCTGTCAGCTCCAGCTCCATGTGGGAATATGAGAAAAGCCTCCCACAAGGATGGTAAAATATAAAACATCTGGGCATCCCCTGGGCAACATCCTTGCAGACGGCCAATCCTCTTACAGCAGAGAGAACCCCAGTAGTTTTCCATGACAGAGTGGAAATATAAACCCTGATTTTCCAGACTTCTACAGATGTCATTAACATATCTAAAATGTTCCAGTACCACTGGGAAAATAACTGGTAAGTGTTCCAGATTTGTTAGTGTGATCAGTGGATCAATTAGAAATCATCACTAACTGGAACAGTGATGCAGTGCATTAAATCTCCTTTAAAGATGGGCTTAAAGCCAACCTTAAAAACTGTGGCATAGACACTGAGAACTGGGAAGCCCGGCCCTTGAGCACTCTAGCTGGAGGTCAGATGTGACCAGCAGTGCAGTGGAATTTGAAGAGGCACAAATAGAGGGCAAAAGGGAGAAACATGCCAAGAGGAAGGCACATCAAGCCAACCCTTACTGGGACCGCCTTCCATCTGGAAACCGATGTCTTCACTGTGGAAGAACATGTGGATCAAGAATAGGGCTTCACAGTCACCTATGTACCCACTGCCAGAACACTACACTTGGTAGACAATCATCCTTGGACAACAAGGGATCACCTAAGTAAGCATTAAATCTCCATTATGAATGATAAAGAGTTTGTGTACAGAAATATATACTAGGATGTGCACAGAATTTGTAGTAATTCCAAGCTGCCTTGTGGAAGAATGCAAGTTTTATGTGAATTAGTATCTTTGTTATATACTTTCAGAAGGGGCAAGGAGTAGAGATAAAGGATGTGGATTAACGTGAACAATTTAATTTACATTATACAGTCAAGTTGTCTTCTTTTTTGTGGGAAAAAATCGCCATCATTAATGTTTCCTCCCCTCCTACCCTGGTGTTGGTGAATGCTAGGTCCATAAGGAATAAAACTGCTACTATCAGAGATTTTCTTACTGACCAGGGAGCTGACCTAGTGTGTATCACTGAAACCTGGATCCAAGAGGGGGACGAGATCCTACTCCAGGAAATAACATCTCCAGGTTATGTAATCACCCACCAGATGCGGAGTGGGAGGCGGGGGGGTGGGGTGGCTATGCTCTCCCGAGAAAGCTTTTCTCTTAGGGCAGTTCCTGTTGTGGACATCTCTGGCACTGAATGTGTTGGTCTGGTGTGGGATTCCCCTGAGAGCATGGCCTTTCTGCTGGTGTACCGTGCACCTAGTGCACCAGCAGACAGCCTATCCCAGCTGCTCGAGACTGTGTCGGAGTGGTCCTTGAGGTTCCCCAGACTTGTTGTCCTGGGGGACTTCAATGTCCACGCTGATACGGACTCTTGCTCAGCAGCGGCTATGGACCTAGTGTCTACCATGGAGACACTAGGACTCTTGCTCTGCAGTACTGGGCCCACGCATCAAGCAGGACACACGCTAGACTTGATCTTCAGCGCAGGAATTCAAGTGACCCAAGCCTCTATTTTGGAGGTTCCATGGTCGGATCACTGTGCCCTGAGAGTCAGGCTGGAGCATGCCTACCCACCTGGCAAGGGCGCCGAGCCAATTTGGGCTTGCCCAAGAAGACTTATGGAACCTAGTAGGTTCCAGAATGCTCTGAAGGATCTGGAGCCTGTCAGCGACTCAATTGATGTGCAGGTGGACATGTGGAACATCAGGCTGTCCAATGCACTCGACGAGATCGCCCCTAGACGCCCTCTCCAACCCCGCCGAAATCGGTCTCCTTGGTTCACCGAGGAACTTCGATCGATGAAGCGGGAAAAGAGACGGCTAGAGGGCGTGTGGCGAGAACTTCATGACAGAGCTTCGAGATCAGCTTACAGGGCATTTATGGAGTCCTATGAGCATGCTACCATTAAAGCAAAGAGAGTATACTATGCCTCTTTGATAGAGTCCGCCAGCTCACGCCCGGCAAAATTGTTCAAAATAATTAGATCTCTAACGACGATTCCTACCAACCCAAAAAGTGATGATCAGGCCCCTTCAGCCGAGGCTTTTCAAAGCTATTTTGTTGACAAGATCTCACTACTATGCCGGGACCTCCCCGCCACAACTGATACAATGAGAGAACTTGAGACTCCGTGGCCACTTGCTGGGCCCACCCTCGACCAGTTCATCCCACTGGACGCAGAGGCTCTCGATAGGCTCATAGCTGCAGTTAGACCGACCACTTGCTCCCTCGACCCGTGTCCCTCTTGGTTGGTAAAATCCTGCTTGGAGGGATTACATGACCCGCTGCTGAAGATAATAAACAGCTCCCTTGAGCAAGGAGTCTTTCCAGAGGGATTAAAAGAGGCAGTGGACTCTCCTCTGCTGAAAAAACCAGATTTAGATTGTTTGGTTCCCTCCAGCTACCGCTCAGTTTCGAATCTTTCATTTCTGGGCAAGGTGATTGAGAGGGCAGTAGCGGTGCAGCTGCAGCAGTTCCTAGACGACACAGCTGGACTGGATCCTTTCCAGTCTGGCTTCCGTGCGGGGCATGGGACAGAGACTGTATTGGTTTCCATCACAGATCATCTCCGATGCCAGCTTGACCGGGGCGGGTCGGTGTTGCTTGTGTTATTGGATCTCACAGCAGCATTTGACACAGTCGATCACAATCTTCTGACCCACCGCCTTGCCGTTGTTGGAGTTAGGGGGACAGCTTTAAATTGGCTGGCCTCCTTTCTTCACAACCGTGGACAGCGAGTGGAGAGGGGAGGCCTGGTCTCTGAGAGGTCCCCTCTACATTGTGGAGTTCCTCAGGGGGCCATTCTCTCCCCTCTGTTGTTTAACATCTATATGCAACCACTTGCTCAGCTGGTCCGAGATTTCGGGCTCGAGTGTTATCAATATGCTGACGACACTCAGCTTGTCTTAAAGATGGAAGGCCAACCGGAGTCTGTACCCGACTGTTTTCACCAGTGCCTCGAGGCCATTATTGGATGGTTGCGTTCCAGTAGGTTGAGGGTGAATCCAGCAAAGACGGAGATCCTATGGCTGGGCCGACCGGGCAGTGGGGATATCCAGTTGCCAACCCTGGATGGCGAAGTGCTACGCCCGTCTTCACTAGTAAAGAGTCTGGGAGTCCTCTTGGACCCTTCATTGACGTTGGAGGCCCAGGTCTCCACCATTACCAAAACTGCCTTTTTTCATCTTCGGCAGGCTAGACGGCTAGCCCCCTATCTATCTAGGGACAACCTGGCTACAGTGATCCAGGCTACAGTCATCTCGAGACTGGATTACTGTAATGCCCTTTACATTGGCCTTCCTGTGTCGGTGATCCGGAAGCTCAAATTGGTGCAAAATCCAGCTGCCTGGCTCCTTGCGGGAGTCCTGATAAGATGCCACATAACACCAATCTTACGGCACCTGCACTGGTTACCAATTGAGCACCGGATCACTTTCAAAGTGATGGTGCTTACCTTCAAGGCCTTACATGGTCCAGGGCCGATGTACCTGAGGGACCACCTCACCCCCTACAAACCCCAGAGATCCCTCCGTTCTGAGGACCAAGACCTGCTGGAAGTCCCCAGTTTTAAGACCTTGCGTCTAACTGCAACTAGACACAGAGCCTTTTCAGTAGTGGTGCCATCTCTGTGGAACACCTTGCCACCTGAAGTTCGTGCCTTGCGGGACTTGTTGGCCTTCCGCAGGGCATGTAAGACACACCTGTTTCGGCAGGCTTTTGAGTTCTGTTGCTGATGTTTTAAAAGGTGCTTTTAGGATGTTTTTAAGATTTTTTTTAAAAAAATTTAAAGATGTTTTTAATTGTTGATTTTAGCCGGTCCTTGTAAGCCGCTCCGAGCCCTAGGGGAGTGGCGGCATATAAGTTTGAAAAATAAATAAATAAATAAATAAATAAATAAATGTCATGTATATGTGTATTCTTCCAGGCATTTAAATTGGCCAAGAATGAATGGGATATTTTAATATTCAACATGAGAGCAAACATGAAAATTGCCTCCCTATAACTGTCATTGCAACATGACCTATGTGGGGTTGCCTTTGAAGTCTGTTTGAAAGCTTTAAATAGTTCAACGGGCAGCAGCCAGGTTGCTCACCGGAGCAGCGTACAGGGAGCATACCACCCCCTTGCTACCTCAGCTCCATTGGCTGCTACTGAGCATAATTCAAAGTGCTGGCTTTAACCTATAAAGCCCTAAATGGTTCTGGCCCAGCTTTCCTGTCCTCTCCCTCTATGACTCACCTTGAAAGTTAAGACCATCGGGGGAGGCCCTGCTCTTGGTCCCACCACCCTTGTAAGCACGATTGATGGAGACGAGAGACTTGGCCTTCTCAGTGGGGAGATGTTGACAAGCTGGAAAGCGTCCAGAGGAGGCCGACTAAAATGATCAAGGGTCTGGAGAACAAGCCCTATGAGGAGCAGCTTAAAGAATTAGGCATGTTTAGCCTGCAAAAGAGAAGGCTGAGAAGAGACATGATAGCCATGTATAAATATGTGAGGGGAAGTCATAGGGAGGAGGGAGCAAGCTTGTTTTCTGCTGCCCTGCAGACTAGGACGCAGAACAATGGCTTCAAACTACAGGAAAGGAGATTCCACCTGAACATCAGGAAGAACTTCCTCACAGTGAGGGCTGTTCGACAGTGGAACTCTCTTCCCCAGACTGTGGTAGAGGCTCCTTCTTTGGAGGCTTTTAAGCAGAGGCTGGATGGCCATCTGTCAGGGGTGCTTTGAATGTGATTTCTTGCTTTTTGGCAGGGGGTTGGACTGGATGGCCCATGAGGTCTCTTCCAACTCTACTATTCTATGATTCTATGATTCTATGACCCCTCATCTGTGGAACTCCCTCCCCAATGAAATCAGATCAGCTCCTTCCATCATGTCTTTCAGAAAAAAAAAGTTAAGACATGGTTATGGGACCAAGCATTTGAGCAGCAAGCATAGCAGTGCAATAATTAAGAACCCTTAAAGTGACTGACTAATGGACTGATCCTGGACTATGATTATGAATTTGCATGATTTTAATTGTTGTGTTAATAAGTTATATTTTAATGCTTTGTTTTAAGTGTAACTGTTATTCTGAAATTGTATGTGGGCATCGAACTGCTGCTGGTTGTGAGACTGCCCTGAATCCCCCTTCGGGGGCGAGAAGGGTAGGGTATAAGTATGGGAAATAAATAAATATATAAATTGTAGTTATCTTTGGTACCAAATCCCTGCAATCAACCCCTCTCCAAAAAAAAGTTTTTGGGGTGCACATGAGATGCAGAAAAAATTGACAGATTAGATATAAAGAGCAGAATAAAAAGAAATATATTCTCAAATTCATTGAAAATATTGTGTATGTGTGTGTATACATATGTGTGTGTGTATACACACACAAACGCGCGCAAACACACACACATGCATATATATATATATATATATATATATATATATATATATATGCTCACCGTTAGAAATAAAAAAGCATAACTACTGCTATCAGGGTTAGCCCTTTGGGCATGAAACCAAGATAAAAGACCTCATTATCTATTGAACCTGTATAATAGAAGTCATATTAAGATGAATGGCATTCATCTCCCATTAATCAAAAGCATTTTCTGCTCCATCAAATAGATCATTTTGCTTGTGTCACGTGTACCCTTAGAATCATAACAAGGTGCCAAACAGGAGCTTCTCAACTGAGATATATAACCTAAGGTTGGATGCAGAGAGCTTTCCATACACCTACGTAATCTGACACCTACGTAAACTACAAAAAAATACAGTTCCCAAGTTCTGCATTTTTTTTGGCCCTGTGGTCCAAAAGAAAAAAAATAGAAATATTTATCACCAAAGAAAATGTAGCCAAGATTGTCAGTGCAAAGCTCGTAGCTGGTCTGTTATAAAAGCAGAAAAAATAAGATGCACATTGCATATAGTTGTTGCTTGCATTCAACATAATCCAAACATAACACAGTGAGTCAGGGCCTTTAATCAAATGGTTTAAGGCAAATTGCCAAGGTCATGGTCAAGATGCTTGGAAGAGTTCAGCCCTTGTGACAACCCATATAAAGACATATTAATTTAATACCAGCTGACCTGATCTGTACCTTCTGGATTTAATGTGGAATTATAACTTAGTCATCCAGTGGTTTTTGGCCTATTTGGATTCCAGCTCAAGAAATTTATCAAGATATATTTTAAATACATTATTGAGAAGAAAAAAAGGTATAAAATACCTATTTAAAATATGTATTCAAATATATGGACAATTCTTTTCTTTCTTTCTTTCTTTCTTTCTTTCTTTTTTTCAAAAAATGATGTTGATAAAAGAGGAAATGGAAAGGAATCATGAAGCACTGTACCAACATTAAGGATTTAATTTCCCAGCTGCTTTACCAGAAGCAGATTCACATAGTTGATAAAAGAGGTCAGTATTCTCTGCTTTGAAATTCCATCCTTAGCCAATATCATGTAATAGTCTGAACATTCCACTAGGATACTGGGAGATCAGGGTTTGAAGCCTTACTTGGCCATGGATGACCTTAGATGAATTATAATTATAATTCATCTAAGGTTATAATTATAAGTTAATTTATATCCTTCTTTTCTCCCCCATTGGGAATTTAAAGTGGCTAACAACAAAGTATAAAACATACAGGCACATTAGGACAAAAAGAAAATAGACATAGTCAATGATAACAATTAAAATGTAATAAGATAATTAAGCCATAATAAAACACAATACAGATTAAAATACAATAAGCACGTTAGGTATAGCTAAAAACTAAATAAACATAAACCAAAACCATTATGGATTGCACTATTATCAGCCTCTGAAGATCACCTCTAAAAATTCTTTAATAGCTTTGGGGTTGCTATAAGTCAGAAATGGCATAAGGCACACAACACAAAGTCAATTTATTAATAAAAAAATGGCTTGTGACCCATATCTCCATGTTTCAGTTGCTTCACTCTTAAGCAAATGAAAAATTAAGTCCTGAGACAAAAATGCCTTAAAATCGTCATTTAAAAAAAGAATTTTATTTTGTCCCAGTCAACAAAATATACCATATTTTATCTAAATGAATTTTCTCAATTGAGGCAGAAGTCCCATTTTTTATTGTCAAAGCATGATGCAAAAAAGTTATTCTCCAATTCTCAGAGTCGATAATATTTCAACAAGAAAACCTTTATCTTTATATAGTTCCATTTTTGAGGAAATAAAAAGCTCCATGATACAAGTAGTACAAATTCCATCAAATTGCCGTGGTGTGTATACACATCGTTCAAATCTCAACCCAGTTTCAATACTTCCTATGTAATGAGAAATTGATATTATTAACTCCTCTACTGATTTTACCCCACCTTAATTAGTCAGTGTAAATGTGTCCAATGGCACAAGAAAGATTTGTAAATATAGACAAGAATACAAGTGATACCTATGTGCAAGCATACATTCAACTCCTGCTTATGTGTGTCTTTTTGTGGGGGTCAATGTAGGGGTTTGGTATTTTCTTCCATCTTCCACATCATCCAAATCACTCTCTTGATATCCCCTGTAAACTTCCTCTGTGAGATGGATGGATGGATGGACAGATGGGAGAGGAGAATCATCTGATTGTGTCCGATGGAATCCTGACTCTTTGGTTAAGAAGTCTAAATTCTTGAAATCCCAGAATTCCATAGGACGTTGTCATAGCAGTTGAAGTAAAATTATAGAACTATACTTTTGTAATGTGAAAGGTTCTCAGACAAATAAACAATCTTCACATGAAAGTTTTCAAAGAGGCTAGAAATACCACCCTGCCAGTTCTGAATCAAATATGGTCTACACACATAGTTCATGACTTTGCCCAATATTTGATGGCATTTTAAATCTTAATCCAACTTCAAATTTCAGGTATGAATCTGAAATTTCCCTTACTATGTATGTTTTAGTAACTGGTAAGGGCTGTAGTGTACATATTTTACAATGCAGGGAAAATTATTTCCATCCAAAGTCTATAATAATCACCTTAAAAGGATTACCAAAAGAAGAAAAAGAAGCAACCCCAGAAAAGATGTGGAAAGTAAAAAGTTCTGTTTGTTTGTAATGTCCAGAATAATCTTGACCAGCAACTAGAACACTTTGTGTTTTCTTAAAGGGATGTGTGAAATGAAAAATGGGTTCTTCTAGTGACTTGATTATCCTTTTTTGATCTTAGATCTCGCTGCCTTTGAATAATGGAGTCTTATATAAGCCCTTTAAAGCTAAGATAAAAACTTGGACATTTTTAGTTAAATTTAGCCTTGTAAAAGCACTGTGAAAATTTATCAATACAGGCATAAAATCAATTTCTTTACCCATTTCTATGGTGATGTATGGCCTCATGGAAAAACATCTCTAATTACATTTTTATTTGCTTTCCACAAAATATTTCTTGCCCAGAGCAAAAGAAAATTTTGCAAATATGGTTAGAATTAAAATTGATAGCAAGAACTAAATCTGGGGGAAATGACACAGCCATAATAAATTGCAGGTGCCTATCTTCACTTCAAAAACTTGCTAATTAATGTTGATAACATTGCCTAAAAACTGAATTTATATACTGAATCTCCCCCTCTCCTTTTTTTTAAACTAAAAGCATAGTGGAAGTGTATTACTGGTATATTCAGATATCCAACTTTGGGGAAAAGAAATCTGGAATATTATCCACTTATTTAGCCCTGCTGCTACAAACTTTGCTGCCCAGTCTGAGAAATAAAGAGACCAGACAACAGAGACGGGATGAATTAAGAATAACCTTTAGCTGATATTTATTTATTTGTTTTTTTGGTGATAAGCAAATCTAAATCTGTGTGTGAATGGAGGCCGGGTGGACAATTTGGTGCAGGAGTGGCTAGAGCAGTCAGTCTCCCCAGACCACAAGAGAAATCCCTGAGGGTCAGGGTTGCTCCCAGGTCTGCTTAATAAACTGGTAGGCTACTAGAGGATGTAAGCCATAGAGACCAGCTCCAAGGACAGGAGATTTTTCCCCAACCCCTATATTGCCCGATACACAGGAGCAGTTCCAAATTCTCATTCTATACAAAATATGCCAGTAGGTGTATCATCATACTGTATTTCTCTCTGCCCCAACACCTGCCATAGAAACCTGTTTAAGACAACACACTTAGCCAATTGTTCAACTCTCCATGACAGTGTAGGGTAGGCAACAAAAACCCTGTAAAAAGAGGGCAGGCTTCTACTTGGCCCAGAAGTGATTATTACACTGTATAAGGAGGCAGAGGATCTGTTGAGCAATTGCAAGAGATGGAGGGTGAGGCTGCCTTGTAAACACCGGCTCAACTCCACCTACCCTCATCTCATCTTGTCCTGTAATGCCAGGACAAATATAACAACTAGCTTCCCTCCTCAGGAAGCCAGTAAAATGTTACCCCACAACTCCATTGCTTTATGGTGTGAAAAATTGAATTGTAATATATGATCCAGTTGGAAACACTCTATTCAGACACATAAATAAAACTGATCACTACCATGCTTTGACTGGTCATCATTAAGAAATCAGTGACCCATTTCCATGGGTGGCAGGGAATGGTGGTGCCAAAGAGGACAAAGACTAATGTTGTCTTGATCCACTAAACTGACTGTCTGCCATCACAGTCATTCTAAACTGGACCCAGATTAATCAGCTGTTCTTGATGCAGTCTAGGGCAGGACAACCACACAATGAGGCAATGTGAAGTAGGTATCTCAGGTAACAAAATCTGGATATGATGAAACAATGACATTTTGACTGCAGAATTGTATATGCTCCATGTGGCTTGTCCTGCCCTCTTGTGTCAAGCCACTTACTTTTTAAACTAGGATTGAAGTGGAGGAGTAAGAATCACTTGTTAGTCTGGACAGCTTGTGCACATTTGTTAAAAGATACTGGCTAAGATCCTTCTTCAAACTGCATTTGCCTCCATTTTATAAGAACTGCCAGATGATGCCCAGGTTCAACTTCTCCTCTCCACACATATTGGGGAGCAGGTTTCATTGAACAAGGAACAGCAAAACACTGGAGGATGATGGCAGCCTTTACTTTTGTTGGAATGTAATAACACCCGAATGGTGACTGATGCTATTGATGATTACCCAATGCTGCTGTTACCCTTCAAACAAGTAAAGGGAGGCAGCTTGTGAAAATACTGTATATAAGAGGTCAAGATGAATAATACTCCTTCCTAAGGTTATGAAAATGCCTTTTAAAAAGAAGTTGACATGACTTGAGCCATAACTAAGCAGTGGATTGATGATTCTCTAGGCACATGGATTCTCCATGCATCGTGGCAAATCCATGGGCTCTCGGTGGGGGGGGGGGGGGGGTAGGGGGTGGAAATGGAGAAGCCAATGCTCCACACCCCACATTGCACAACCTGCCTTACCCCTCATCCTGCCAGAAGTCCCTGTACTGAAAGTGGAGAGGAAGTGGCATACAATGGGCAAATTGGTCAGTGTGATTAGATAGAGGGACTCAACATGTAATACTGTTTTTAGCAGTATATGTTTGTTCCCGAAGCATCATTTCAACCCAACTCAATTATGGATGATATCCATCTGTTATTATATTCATTGTAAGCTCTTCTCCTTCTGGATTTTGCATGTGTATGTGTGTGAGAGAGAAAGAGAGATAGTCAGTATGATGGAATTGCTCTTCTCATATATTTACTACTCTTCTTTCTTTTTCCTGCAAGCAGCTCTAGTAGCTGAACAAATTAGTGGAAAGTAGAAGATATAAATAAATGAATAATAAACTATGGGAGGAGGACAAACTGTGAGATCTTTAACCCTTCCAATGAATTCCTAAAGTGCATGGAGAGTTGGGACTTACACTGTTTTATAAATCTTCTGGAGTCAATGATATGTCTAAATCTGCAAATGATTACTCACTGAATTATTTAGAATGATAAGGATTTCAGGCAGACTATGGAGAAATCTGAAAAGCTTATTTTTAAATTTACCACTCTGTGACACAGTTTGAGATCAAAGTGTCCCTACAATTACATTTGGCTGTGAATACCTCAGAAGTTTTTTAAGAGCAGAGCAAAAAGCTTATTAAAAGCATCAGCTCACTGTTTAAAAGTTAAATAAGAGTACCTCCCCAGAAATCTGTTTTTATGAAACACCAAATGCCCATCCTCTAATCACTGCCTCCTTGCCCCAATCCCAAACATCCCATCCCAATAAAATGGAGGAGACATTATTATGATATTTGATGGTGGTGGTGGTACTGTTGCTGATAATATAAAAGCAGCTGGTGAAATAATATAGAAAGCAAAAAGTCCAAAGTACTAAAGAGTAGTTAGTGACTATTTCTATGAATAGTCAATGTTTATGAGATGGATTTGGCATGACTATGTTTTAGAAAATAAAAATCTTTGGACTGGACAAGATACAACACCAGTTTTCTCTATCAGTGAAGCACAATGCTTTTAAAAAAGGTTCTGCAAGCTAATGTGATAGCATACTGTTATAATTATATAATGTAAATGCATATATGGTTATTGAATTTATGTGGTCGTACTGAATTGCTAGATGTCCTCCTACTCCTCTGACATGCTCTTAGCATGAGGGCAGGGAAGATAATGCTAGCATTAGAGCTATGATACTTATTTTCCATCTCTTTCTTCAAGCTTGAGCCCAGCAGGGCATAAGATATGACATTTTGTCCATCATGGTTTTTTTTTTTCTTACTTTGTCCCCATTGAATTGTTTAGTTGGAATCAAACCATATTTCATTTAACATTGTTTCATTTTTGGAATCAACAAAAGAAAAAGGGGAATCATGGATGAAGAGGGGCAATGTACATGAGAGTTTATTCAGCAACTGCACATTCAGATAAATGCACATTCAGCTTTTTAAAATCACTTATTAAAATGGATTGGTGCAATAAGAATAGCAGCTATCCAGGCATACTCCAGTCTCAAGCAAGATAGGTTTACAATACTAGAAGCTATTTTTAGAACCTTGTGTGATAATGTCTGAAATGTAAAAACGAAAGAGTACATCTATTGTTTGCATTACTATCTCCGCAGCTTTGAGTAAATATTGTACCTCATTATTTTATTGTCTAATCTGTTGTTGTTTTTAATAAGGATCTGGTTCTATTTTGCATACAGAATACTCAAATGTCCATACACATTTTTTTTTGCAGTGAGACTGCCTAGACTGATGTAATAGGTTTACAGTCATCCAGATACTGTTGGCAATTTCAGATGAAAAATTGAGATAATAGATATACATGTATATGTGGATTTTTTATTACCTCATATGCTATTCCTCCATGCAATTGGGTGACACTTCAATGGTAATATTAGCTATCTGATTTCAATTATATGCTCTGGATCTAAGATTTCTAAATGTAAAGGCTTACTGACAACATCAGCTAATTACTGTTACTACCTTTGAGAGAGCAAATAGAAAGTTAGAAAGGTTTAAGGAAAGGGACAGAGAAAATAGGAAGAAAATGATAATGTTTCTACATAACTATGGCATGGTTGGTCTTGTGTACACTTCAATAAACTTTACTGAGAAAGCTAATAGCAAAAACTCACAAAAGATCCAAAAAGCATGGAATTGCTACAACTAAAGGCTCTAGCCACTGGCTCATGAAATAACTATAACCAATGACTTGATGATTATGCCACAGATATGTTGTTCTTTTTTTCTTTTGACAAAGGCAAAAATGAAAGGGTGCATTAAAGGGCATCATGTTTAAGTTCCAAATCTTAAAAGTAATATTTTACAGTACAACTTCCCGAATCTTCAAGTCAGTGTAGAAACTGCCGGTACCTGTAGTAAAGAAGAAGGGAACAATTATTTTTCCAAACTCTAATTTTCTATATAATATATTACTGAAAATGAAACTTTTGGTCAAAGAATAAGTTTTGAACTGTGAAGATTTTTGTTTGTTCAGGTTTTTCTGTCAATATTTCAGGATATTCAAAAAACATTTTTGGGCATTTATGAATGAAATATTCTTTCCATTCCTAATTATCAATTTAACTATAATAAATCAGTCGAACCAATGGAGGCCAACACCAGTGCTGACTTCAATTTCCAATGATTTAATGTTCTGCTCTGTTTGGGACTATCAATTGGATTTAGATCTTCAAAGAAAAGGTCATTTTGTGATATTCCACCCATTCCACAGTCAATAGGCCAAGCCTAAATTTTCAGGTTGGGAGAAATAGTTGAAGGCCCCCGTGAAGAAGGCAAAAATTGATTGGGGCCAATTGGCTTCACCAGTCCCTTTCATTTGACAAGGGGCAGAGTGGCAGGCTATTTTAGGCTGTGCTGCCCCACATTATTCCTCCTTCAATTTTCAGTGGCAAGGTAAAGGTGAAATAGTCCTGTAAGGCACTGTGGTACTCTCCCTCCCTTAAAGGGTTGAAGGACTGACTTTCATTACAGTTCTTATAGGTTTTGGGGGTCAAGGGCCTGAAAAATTGGGCTACCCTTGGAGCTGGATTAATTAAATTTACTACGATCAACATATCAAACAAAACAAGTAGAACTGAACAAACAATATCAAAAACAAGATCATACAAAAACAAATACCATTAAATATAGGTAAAATTTCTGTTTATGATGTCATTTTTGTCAACAAGCGAGGGTTGTGGCACAAAAGCTGGCCACTTTAACTGTTACCATTGAATTCTTATCTGCCAGCAAATAGTGTATGTAAAACTCATCAGTCCTTCCAGGAATACTTTGTAGAATTGGGTGGATAAAAGTAAGTCAGAAGCCACTATAGAAGGAACAATATAACAATATATGCCTTATCTTCTGCACTTTTATAAAATCATGTCAGAAACAACTTGAGAACATACTGCAAGTCACTTCTGGTGTGAGAGAATTGGGCGTCTATAAATATGTTGTCAGGAGATGGTGGTGCAATGGGTTAAACCATTGTGCCGGTTGAACTGCTGACTTGAAGGTTGGGTTGCTGAACTGAAGGTTGCTGGTTTGAATCCACAAGATGAGGTGAGCTCCCATCTGTCAGCTTCTAGCTTGTGGGGACATGAGAGAAGCCTCCCAACAACACATTGTCTCCACTGAACCAACACCACAAGGAAATAAGCAAACTAGAATGAGGGATCTCACTCGAGAAAAGCTCTGAGGTTTGGGAAGGAGCACCCTCAGGGTGGCCTTCCAGTGATGATTGGTGAGAGGAACAGCCAAAGAAATTTGCTTGACCTTCAATATCTAAGGTGCTTGTATGCGGCTGTGGAACTCCTTGGCAAGGGAGATTAGGGAAGCCCCCTCACTCACATCTTTTAGGAAGCAGCTGAAGACCTGGATGTGGGACCAAGCTTTTGGCCCATCCTAGGATATGAGTTTATATGACCTGATAGATTCTGTGAATTAATAAGAAGTTGAACTGGCTCTGACTTGGGCTCAATTCTACTCTCCCCTATTCCCACCAGCACTACTATCTTTAAAATACACACAGCCCAGGGTGAAGCAGTTTCCTTGTCAGGTTATCAGAGAGACAGGATGATTTGTTTTATTGTATCTATATGTTTCAATCTGTTTTATAATTTGAAATATTATAGAATCATAGAATCATAGAATAGTAGACAAATGGCCATCCAGCCTCTGCTTAAAGCCTCCAAAGAAGGAGCCTCCACGAACAGCCCTCACAGTGAGGAAGTTCTTCCTGATGTTCAGGTGGAATCTCCTTTCCTGTAGTTTGAAGCCATTGTTCCATGTCCTGGTCTCCAGGGCAGCGGAAAACAATCTTGCTCCCTCCTCCCTATGACTTCCCCTCACATATTTATACATACAGCTATCATGTCTCCTCTCAGCCTTCTCTTCTGCAGGCTAAACATGCCTAGTTCTTTAAGCTGCTCCTCATAGGGCTTGTTCTCCAGACCCTTTGTGTATCATTACATTTTGTCATAATCTGTAAGCTGCTCTGAATCCTCTTTGGGGCGAGAAGAGCGGGGTATAAATATAGTAAATAGATAAATATAAATAAATATGTCCTAGAGGAAGGTTGGAGGGAGTCACATCTGTCCCAGGACTAGATGGCTAATAACACAAGAGTTATGTCTTTACAGATTAATTCCCATTAATGGTGTTTTTGTTCACAGGCTATTCCAGAGGTTCTAAAATAAATAAATGAATAGGTCAGGAAATGGCCCCTTTATTTCATGGTGGGAGTTCAAAATACTTGCAAACGATTCTGCAACTCTAAGGCATTTTTTTTAAGTGTCAGGAGCGACTTGAGAGACTGCAAGTCACTTCTGATGTGAGGCAATTGGCCATCTGCAAGGACGTTGCTCAGGGGATGCTTTTGATGTTTTATCATCCTTTTGAGAGGCTTCTCTCATGTCCCCACATAGAGTTGGAGCTGACAGAGGGAGCTCATCTGCGCTCTCCCCTTCAGGTCAGCAACCCAACCTTCAAGTCATCAGTCCTGTTGGCACAAGGCTTTAACCCATTGCACCACGGGGGCTCTAAGGCATATAGAAGAACAAGATAGCTAAATTACAAAGTATCCGAATGTAGAAGATTTTTTTTTTTGCTCATATTCTTTCTAATATACTCCTTTGTTGAAAACCACTAGAAAATTAATGGGCTGTATTAACAACTTTCTCCTTGATGTAATTTGAGAAGAGTACTTTTTAAATACCAGGGAATTGTTAATGTGTCCCATACTGGTAATGTAAATTGCTGCACTTCATTCCATTCTCTTATTGTACCTAGTAGGGCTGTGCAATCGATAAAAAAGTTTCAAAAATCATTACAGAAATAGGAGGCATGGGTGTTTAGTTTCTAAAGTATAGTTTGTAAAGATTTTACTATTATGATTGACAGTAACAAAATTTAGTTGTGTGTGTGTGAGTGTGTGTGAGAGAGAGAGAGAGAGACTTCCGTGGCTCCTTTTTTTCTCATTTTTAGAGCTATTAGAGTGAAATTTGCTACAATGGTAGAACACATTAAAAAAAATTACCCCCACCCCCAAGTTTCAGAATGTTTCACTCATCTATTTCTTTTTGGAGAATTCTTTTACTTTATACCAAATAACTTTTAAAAACTCAAACTACAAGACCTATGTCTTGGAATTTATCTACAATTACACAACATAACCAGGGCATCATTCCCCCAAGTTTCAGAAAAATTAGTGCATCTCCTGTCAATACATTTTTGTCAATACATGGCTGGCTAGAGTAGTGTGGGGCAGGATGGGGTCGTGGACATACTCAGAGGACAGGACACATTTCCCATTGCAAGCAAGCCCATCAAGTTTCAGAACGTTTGTCAAACTAAATTTGACTGTGGATGGGACCAGACTCCTGTCCTTGCCCCCTCCTCCTCCACATGCTTCAGTCTGCCCTAAGGCCAGGAGCAGGAAAAGCAAGAGGGCAGGCAGTCAAAATTCCAAACCTTATGATTTGATGTATTGGCTCGCCCAGCCCAAACTTTGTCAGTAACAGGAAACAAGTCAAAATTATTAAACTGATGAAGTCTTCCATTTCTGAACTTCAAAAGCAGTTTTCTCAGCCCAAACAAAAGTACCTTTTGGATAAAGGGAAACAAGCCAGGACACTTTGATTGTGTGTCTGGCCTGCCTGGGGAAGGAAGGGAGGGGTGCCATAGGCCAGCAACTGACAGGGACCAAAGGAAAAAAACAAGCCAGGAGAATTTGATTGTGAATGTGCCCCTGGCCTGTCTGGTGATGGAGGAGCAGGATGCTATAGTTAAAATGTAGCCAAATCAAGCTGTGCCAGAGTTAAACAACAAGTTGTGTGCTTTTTGCTGGATAATGCACACAGAGATCACACTAAAGCTAGAAAATGCTGACAAGGCAAGTTATGGCTGGGTGAAAAAAAAATGGTTGTGTGCTTTTTGGCTCTATGTACACACAGCACGCAGAGAGCAATGGAGCCCAGGCAGTAATCCTCAAAGATTCCCTAAATTGCAGCAAAAATATAAAACAGTCGTAAGGCAAAAGGTGCCCACCCACTGCAAAAAAGAATAAGCAAGTTTGTGCCTGCCAGTGCCTGTCTCAGTGTCTCTACAGTATGCAAAGTTTCTCTCTTTCCACGAAGAGTTAGCCTCAGCTACAGTAAGTTATAAGCTAAGCAGCAGCTCATAGAGCCTCCTTCTCTCTCTTTTCTGGTGCAACCCTGTGCCCTACTTGCCTGCCTAGAAAGCTAACTGGGTGTGGAGCTCCTCTCTCTTTCCCTTCCTGAGTGATTAGAAATAAAAAGCCTACCAAAATAAAAAAAGGTTTTGCCTGTCTATAAAAAAACAAAACACCAGACATATGACTAACTGCATTCCTCTAGACCAGTGGTTTTCAACCTGTGGATCCCCAGATGTTTTGGCCTTCAGCTCCCAGAAATCCTAACAGCTGGTAAACTGCCTGGGATTTCTGGGAGTTGTAAGCCAAAACACCTGGGGATCCACAGGGTGAGAACCACTGTTCTAAATCATCTTGAGTGACAACAAAATAACATCTTTAAAAATGTGGTCTGTAACCCTAATATCATGTTTTTTTGTGTTCTATTGTATGATTTTAACACTTTTGCCTTATGAAGAAGTCAGTAGAGCTAATAAAGCTTGCATAATATATTTTGTGCATTTTTGCCTGACTCAATAAAAGTATTGCTTCAAAAAAAATTATTTAGGATTGTTGTATTTTGCTTTATGGTGAACATAGGCTGGATCTGCAACTGAATTATATCAGTCTACACTATCCTATAATCCAGATCAATGCAGTTAATCCACATTCTGAAACTGGAGTATAGGGCAGTGTAAGTCCAGCTACAACTACTACTAGATTTATTTGCTATGGGAGGATGTTCTACTTCTTTAGAGAAGCAATTGAGAAGGCTCTCTACTATGTCCTCCCCATATGGGTCTGTTATGGTGATGAGATCAAGGGAAAGTCCTCTGCAGTGATTTTAAAACTTGGGCTAGCTTCTATAGAATGATATACTTTTTAGACAACCAGGTTCTGAAAGGACTGAAACAAAACTATTGTCAGCGGGGATGATGTGTAGCAGAGTGAAATCCAAAAATTCACCATCCCGGTTCACCTCCTTCTCTCCAGACTGTTTCCCCGTGTGGAAAAACAGCACTGGACAAACTCACTCCAGTAGATGAGGGTTCAGTTGGTAGTCCAACGGCAAACAACTTTATTTACATGTTCTATTTACAGACAGAGCAAATTCAGTCCTTTCTCCTCCATGAGTGCTTGCCGAAAGCACCATGCACACACACACAGCTCATCTCTCATCGCTGTTCTCCGCTCTACACAGGGAACCAACTAACTCCCCTGCATTCCACAGGAATTCCACAGGAACAAGATAGTACGTCCCGGTCAAAACACACTTGACCCCATTGGTCCTGTGATACATCAATCATAGCAGACTCTCATTAACTCCATAATTGCTGAATCCAGATTGATTTTAACATTTCACAATACACAATACCCTGACAACTATCTCCCATCTTGACTTCAGCTTTGTGGGGGTAAGCATTTCTATTCCCGAAACGAAGACAATTGTATCATGTCTGGTTGCCATGAGTGCATCTGTTAAAAATGAGCTGCCTGTCAAGGAAAAAGCAAAAAAAGTGGCAACTATAATCCATCTTCACAAATGTGGTTAAATACACAAGGATTCAATGTCTTTTTTTTTAAAGAACTAACTGTTCAAATATCTTGTGCATATAAGCAAACCTGCAAATTACGGCATTTAACATTTTCAGGAATCAAGTTCTTTATGTCTTGTTTTGCACAGAATAAGTTCTGAACTGTGAATAGACTTCAAAAACTGCATGTTTCTGAAAAGTTCCTTTCAGTGGGAAGAAAAATTGATATATTTTTTTAAAAAAAATGCTCATTGCTTGACTTAAGACATTACTTAGGATGTAGAAATAATGCGGTTTCTATATGTAGAATTAATGTGGTTTTATATCACTTTACCATTGCTTGATGTTATGTAATTCTGGGTTTTGTAATTCGGTGAGGCACCAGCACTTTTGACAAGGATGTCTTAAAGCCTTATAAAGCTACAACTGCCATGATTCCATAGCATTAAGCCAGGGTAGTTCAAGTGATACAAAACTGCATTAATTCTACAGACAAAATAATTATAGATTTTATTTTTGTATTGCACACTAAAGATGAATGTGCTGACAGATGCAGAAATAAATAGATATTTGCTAGAATGTCAGATGAATTTTAAAAAACAATAGTTTTTTAATGTAATGGGGAAATTTTCTAGGGAAAGCTTGGCTTTTGGTCTACTTCCAGGAATTTATTTTTTACATAAGGTATTCAAAAATTATATCTTGCCAAACTATCTGAAACAGTATCATCTATTCTGTCACCCCAGGATACTAGTGTCTTATTATTCCTTCATCTGGATGAATAGTTAGAAGCAGCCAGTAGCAACTTTGTAGCCTTCATGTCAGTCAGCTGGTGAACCCATTCAGTATTTTTTCCAAATTGAAATGAGCTATCTAGGATTTAGACGAACTACCTGTCTTCTTGTCTTGAGACAATTTCATATTAATTTGAAAAACTTCCACTCCCTTACCATTCATACACATTTTGAAATGTAGCTTTCCTAATCTATGGATTTAAATTTATTTTCTTAAAGTGCACATTGAGTAAAATGTATGTGTAATTTTTAAATACATAAAT